>NW_026635881.1:0-2005 GCF_028554395.1 Pezoporus wallicus | reverse complement strand
GGAAAGAAAGAGGGGGAAAAGAAGGGGGAAAGAAGGGGGAAAGAAGGGGGAAAGAAGGGGGAAAGAAGGGGAACGAGCCCCGATGCCGACCGGAGGAAGGGGAAGGAAGGAAGGGGAAGGGGGGGAACGGGACCAACCCCAACGGCCGGGCCTGCGCCGGGATCGGGATCGGGATCGGGAAGGGGCCGGGACGGGGCCGCTCCCATCGCTGGGCCCCAGCACTTCCATGGTGCGAAGGGAAGAGGAGGAGGAAAGGGGAGAGGGGAGGAAGGGGGGGGGGGGGGGGTCCTTTCCCGGCCCCATTCCCGATCGCATTCCCACTTTGGAAGTTGGGAAAAGCCCTCCCCTCCCATCCCCCCTCCCCCTCCGGGGTTATTCCCGTTGCTTTCATCCCGTTCGGTGCAACTTTTCCCGCCGGGAATGCCGGGGAAAGGAGGGGGAAGGAAGGAAGGAAGGGAGGGAAGGGAAGGAGCGTCCACGCGGGAACTTTACCTTCGCACGATTCCAGACTTGGAAAAACGGGAAAAAGGGAAAAGGGGGGGGAAGGGAGGAGGGAGGCGATTCCCGAAGTCAGGAATCTTCAGCCCCGCCGCGCGCGGGGTGAATGAAACAAACCGGGGGGGGGGGGGGGGGGGATGTGGGGTTTGTCCGCGATGTCCGCAATTCCCAAGCGCTTCCCGACGGGAATCGCGGCTCCCGGAGCATCCGGATGCGCCGAAAGGAGAGCGGGGGGGGGGGGGGGGGTTCCTGGGTGAATCCCGCGGGGTTTGGGGGGGGTTGGGTCCAGCCCCGGCCCTTTCCACCCCCCCCCCCCCCCCCCCCCACCACCCCCCCCCCAAAAAACGCGGTTTAGGTCGGGGCCGGGGCCGGGGGCGGTGCCGGTCCCGGGGGCGGCCCCAGGCTCGGAGCCGCTCGGCCCCGCAGCGGCCCCATGGCCGGGAGCGAACATCCGGGAACAGAGGCGGGGGCTTTATAGGGAGAGGAGACAATGAGGGAAGGGAGGGGAGGGACCGGGAATACGGGAGAGGGAGGGGGGGGGAATGGGGATGGGAATGGGAAGGGTGGGAATGGGAAAGGGAAGGATGGGGGTGAGGATGGGAAGGGGAAGGATGGGGATGGGGATGGGAATGGGAAAGTGGGAATGGGAGGAATGGGAATGGGAAGGATGGGGATGGGAATGGGAAAGTGGGAATGGGGAGAATGGGAAGGATGGGGGGGGGTCAGGATCAGGATGGGAATGGGAAAGTGGAATGGGAAGATGAGAATGGGAATGGGAAGAATGGGACTGAGAAGGATGGGGATGGGAAAGTGGGAATGGGGGGAATGGGAATGGGAAGGATGGGGGTCAGGATGGGAATGGGAAGAATGGGACTGAGAAGGATGGGAAGATGAGAATGGGAATGGGAAGGATGGGAATGGGAAGAATGGGACTGAGAAGGATGGGGATGGGAATGGGAAAGTGGGAATGGGGGGAATGGGAATGGGAAGGATGGGGGTCAGGATGGGAATGGGAAGGATGGGGGGAAAGATGGGGGTCAGGATGGGAATGGGAGTGGAAAGATGAGAATGGGAGGGAAGGATGGGAAGGGGAATGGGAAGGATGGGGGTCAGGATGGGAATTGGAATGGGAAGATGAGAATGGGAATGGGAAGGATGGGAATGGGAAGAATGGGGGTCAGGATGGGAATGAGAATGGAATGGGAAAGATGGGAATGGGGGGGAATGGGAATGGGAATGGGAAGGATGGGGGTCAATGGGAATGGGGGAATGGGAAGGATGGGAATGGGAATGGGAAGAATGGGAATGGGAAGGGTGGGGGTCAGGATGGGAATGGGAGTGAAAAGATGAGAATGGGAATGGGAAGGATGGGACTGAGAAGGATGGGAATGGGAAAGTGGGAATGGGAGGAATGGGAATGGGAAGGATGGGGACCAGGATGGGAATGGGAAGGGGAATGGGAAGGATGGGGATGGGAATGGGAAGGATGGGAATGGGAAGGATGATG
>NW_026635880.1:0-1976 GCF_028554395.1 Pezoporus wallicus | reverse complement strand
TAACACGTAAATAAAGCAGGTCCTGTGTTAATTACATGTAAATGAGGTTGCGCCCATGTAAATGAGATGCAAAGCAGGTCTACGTGTTAATAAGCTCCTCCCACCTGCAGTAACAGCATGTCAACAGAGCAGAGCCTCCAATAACAATGCACAGATAACACGTGGCCTACAATAACACGTAAATAAAGCAGGTCCTGTGTTAATTACATGTAAATGAGGTTGCGCCCATGTAAATGAGATGCAAAGCAGGTCTACGTGTTAATAAGCTCCTCCCACCTGCAGTAACAGCATGTCAACAGAGCAGAGCCTCCAATAACAACGCACAGATAACACGTAAATAAAGCAGGTCCTGTGTTAATTACATGTAAATGAGGTTACGCCCATGTTAATGAGATGCAAAGCAGGTCTACGTGTTAATAAGCTCCTCCCACCTGCAGTAACAGCATGTCAACAGAGCAGAGCCTCCAATAACAATGCATAGGTAACGTATGGCCTACAATAACACGTAAATAAAGCAGGTCCTGTGTTAATTACATGTAAATGAGGTTGCGCCCATGTAAATGAGATGCAAAGCAGGTCTACGTGTTAATAAGCTCCTCCCACCTGCAGTAACAGCATGTCAACAGAGCAGAGCCTCCAATAACAACGCACAGATAACACGTGGCCTACAATAACACGTAAATAAAGCAGGTCCTGTGTTAATTACATGTAAATGAGGTTGTGCCCATGTTAATGAGATGCGTTAATATTTGCATGTTAATAAGCTCCTCCCACCTGCAGTAACAGCATGTCAACAGAGCAGAGCCTCCAATAACAACGCACAGATAACACGTAAATAAAGCAGGTCCTGTGTTAATTACATGTAAATGAGGTTGCGCCCATGTAAATGAGATGCAAAGCAGGTCTACGTGTTAATAAGCTCCTCCCACCTGCAGTAACAGCATGTCAACAGAGCAGAGCCTCCAATAACAACGCACAGATAACACGTAAATAAAGCAGGTCCTGTGTTAATTACATGCAAATGAGGTTGCGCCCATGTTAATGAGATGCAAAGCAGGTCTACGTGTTAATAAGCTCCTCCCACCTGCAGTAGCAGCATGTCAACAGAGCAGAGCCTCCAATAACAACGCACAGATAACACGTGGCCTACAATAACACGTAAATAAAGCAGGACCTACAATAACAACCTTGCAATAAAGCAGGAATATGTAAATTAGGCTCTATGCTAATGAGAGGTACATAAAGTAGGTCCTACATTAAGCAAATGACTCCATAAAGCGGGTCCTGACGCGACAAGCACCCCCAATACAGTAGGTCCTACACTAACAACATGTAAATGAAGCAGGACATACCATAACCTGTAATGAGACTGTAATGAACATGTAAATAAGGTAGGCCCTACGTTAATAACTCCCCCAATTAATTGGGCCCTACAATAATACCCCCCTGATAAAGTAGGACCTACAATAATGGCCCTAAATGAAGTAGGTCCTGCCCCAATACCCTGCCAATAGAGCAGCAGCCTGTATGTAAATTAGGTCCTACGTTAATAAATATGTAAATAGAGGAGGCCCTCCAGTCAGAACATGCAAATAGGGGCGGCTCTATGTTAATGACATGTAAATTAAGCAGGCCCTCCGTTAATAACGCGTAAATAAGGAAGTAACGTGTCAATAAGGTCGGCCCTACGTGCGGATAAAGCAGGTCCTATGCTAATTGCATGTAAATAAGGGGCGGGGCAACGATGGTGGGGTGAGAAATGGGGTGGGAGCTTGGGGAAGGACTCAAGCCATCGTTCCACTTGGGGGGTTTTTGGTTTGACCCCCCCCATCCTGCAGGGGGGGAAAAGGGTCCGAGGCTGACCCATAGATCTATGGGGCTGTGGGAGCGTTCTAGGACGGATGAAGAACAGAAGGGTCCCATTGGCTGATATGGGGGGCACGGTTATGGGGTCCATCATAGACCTGCTGAGGCAC
>NW_026635879.1:0-197097 GCF_028554395.1 Pezoporus wallicus | reverse complement strand
TTTAATAATGGTTTGAAATAAAAAGCAGAGTTGCATTCTGGAAAAAAAAAAGATGTTCCAAGTTCTTTTCAATATAAACTAGTGAGTGAGGTAAACCTTGTTTTCAGTGTAGCTAAACTCTTTGGTATCTGAATGTATTCTGCTTCTTCTTTTGCTCCTAATTTGCTTCAATATCTTGTTATAGCGATAAGGACGTATTTTAAATTTTGAAATTGTCCTGCAAAATGTTGACTCCATTTGGTATTGTCAAACACTTTCTTCCCTTAAATTACTTTAGCTCTATTCCATTCTATTCTATTCCATTCCATTCTATTCTACTCTACTCTACTCTACTCTACTCTAATCATCTTTTTCTGGGCATAGCTAAGACAACTTGGCTGTTGAATACAGTCCAAGTGGCATGTGCAGGCCATGATCTAGAGCTATGATTTGACTGAAAGGACAAGAATGTTCTTTACCAAAGGGAATTTAGCTGATCCAACAAAGACAGAATAAATGTGCTTAGTATCAGCTGTGTTCCACAGATTTTCTGTCCCAGTGCAAACTGGCACATTTTAAACATAAGTGCAGTGGAAGGAATTACATAAACAAGTAAATGTTGTGTCTCATCCTCCTCCTCTTTCTCCTCCCCCAACAAATGACTAACAAAGATACTCTCATGTTGAGACATACATTAATGGATGTTCTGTCATTCAGTACCTTGGGGAGGAGCTTTCCTAAGGAAAAATTATGGGACAGCTAAACCCTGGTGTCCTGGGTTCAGCAGTACCAGTCATGTTTTTCCTTTGTGGTAGCTGGTGCAGTGCTGTGTTTTGACTTCTAGCCTGGGAACAGTGTTGGTGAAGCCGATGTTTTCGGTTGTTGCTAAGTGATGTTTACCCTGACCACGGACTTTGTGAGGCTCATGCTCTGCCAGGGAGGAGGGGAAGCCGGGAGGAAGCAGAGACGGGGCGCCTGACTCGGGCTAGCCAGGGAGGTATTCCATACCACAGCATGTCATGGCCGGGGTGGGGGGTGACTGCGAGTTACCCGGAAGGACACGGGCTTCCGGGTGGGACTCGTTTCTTGGCCGGTGGTATCGTATTCTCTTCCCTTATCATTGTTGTAGTTGATAGTAGCGGTGGTGATTTGTGTTGTACATTGGTTGCTGGAATGTTCTTGTCTCAACCCATGGGAGTTGCACTCTTTCGATCCTCCTCCCCGTTCCTCCGGGAGCGGGGAAGGGGAGAGCCCCGGGGCGTGGGCGGGGACAGACCTCGATTGTTGTCAGCTCGGCACCACTCACTGGGAGTGAGTGAACAAGTTACCTGACTGGGTTTAAACCATGACACCTGGCATTTTCTGTAACAATTCTGTTAGTTTTCTTTGCAATTGCTACACACATGTTTTCTTCCCACCCTCCTTAAAACAAAACCTTTTCCATGCATTCATAGGTCTGACACACTCTTGATCTTTTTTCCTCCACCTCTTTGACAAATTATTTTGTTATTTTTTCTTTTACCCAGATGTTTTTAGTTCATGTCTGGCAATTTATCCAGTTACCCACTAATGTTTGTGACTTTCATTTTTGTATTAACATTGCTGATTTTGTCAAGACCCTACCTTTTGCATCATTGCTCCCTTTGAAATGAATAAATTTCCTGATTTTCTTTTTTTTTTGTTTTGTTTTGTAGGGCACACAGATCTGAGTATTTTCTTTTATTCATAGACAACCTGTTTGAGCTAGCTCAGTTACTGCAATTCTTTTTTTCAAATTACTTATATCTCTGCAGCTTTGCCAATTTTTCAAATGCCTTTCTTCTTCAAATGTCTTTTCTTGCAATAATAGCATTTTACTTTCTGAGCCATGTCTTCCAAGCATATCATCATATCATATCATATCATATCATATCAATCATATCATGGCTTGAGAACAGAAATCATGAGATAATGACACAACAGATACATTCTAATCAGCGGCTTTGTAGCTTAACATGCCTTTATAAAGACCTGGTTCTTGGTGCTTCTTTTCATCTTGCCAGTTCTCAAGTACACAGAGGGTCTACTGGCCAGAAAGTCTGCTGACGTCTTAGTTTTGTCAAGTGAACTCCCAATACTTCAGAAAAAAATAAGACAACCTTTATTGTTTGAGTGGAAAAGGCAAAGGAACTGCTGATAACTCAAAAACTTTGTTTTATGCTGAGGGGTTTTGTGTCCACCAAATTTTTAACTGCTATAGTTGAAGGTTTGCCCATGGTGCAGTACTTGATTGCTTTTCTTCTGGTGGAGACCCATGGTGATCAACTTAGAGAGTTAAAGAGAGACACTGCTACCTGACCCTGGTGAGTTGACAGATTCATCTACACCCTGAAAGCCTGAAAAACTTAAATGTGTATCTTTTCTGCAATCCACTATTTTGCAAGAACTTCTTATGCAGTGCTGGTTGAGCTAACATTGTAACAAGAAACATAATAGCTGTCATGGTACAGTGTTATATTAATATTGTGTCACAGAGGTACAGTAGTTTTTTGGGTGTCCTTGTTGCTGCTTCTTACTATATATACAGGATTTTCATCTTACCTTAATTCTTAGCCTGTCACTTTTACTGGACAAAAGCTTAAAATCTTTCAATATACCGTGCCTCAAAGTAGATAATATTTGTCTTTTGTTGTAGCTTAAAGGGCTGCAGTCTGCTTGTCTTTTTCATCCTGTGTTTAGCTTTGAAGGAAGTGCTCCTGTAAGTGGACAATTACACAGATTTAGGTAGAAAATTATACATTATTACGTGGCAGGGTTCAAGCCAGGTTGGATGGGGCTGGAGCAACCTGATCTAGTGTAAGGTATTGGAACTAGATAATATTTAAGGTCCCTTCCAACCCAAACTGTTCTATAATTCTGTTATAGACTCTTCAGTTTTTGATAATGTTTCATCTTTATTGACTGGAGGAAGTGATGAAGGGTAAATATCTTCTTAACATCATTTGTGGTGAATGTTGCTACTGAGGAATCTTCCAGGTTCTCTGAAATGTCACCTTCATTGTTTATAGCTGCCTTTCCTCTTTGCAAGTCAGCAAGATCTATCACTGTCATCTGGAATTTTAATTTTAATAAATAATTTCTTTTGCATTTCTCACAATGGATTTTTTTTTTTAGGTTTTCTCTGGCCTTCCTGATTCCTGCCTTCTGTTTTATCCTGTACATTTTTTTTTTGTGCAACTAATTCGAACTGTTTGAGTTTTCTTAACTTTCATGTCAGTCTTGTGAAACTCTTTAAACGAAGTTTTTATAGTATCGACATGATCTTGCTTTTGTGTTTCTGTGTTGCTATTTTGTCTACGAGGATGTATCTCTCCTATGATTTTGTGCTGGTATGGTTAATCCCATTTCAGAGAGTTTCAGTCTCCAAATTTTTAATCTGGGATGTTCTTGCTTAGGTTTTTGACCAAAGTTTAGGTCAATGTTTCTTGGTTTCAGTATTCCATCCTAAAATGAAGGTTAATTTCTGCAGGTTGTGGTCAATACTGCTCAATGGATGATCTGAAGGTACTCCCTAATCTTTAATAATACTCCCTAATCTGTAATAATAGCAAGCCATCTTGTACACTACAGAACTAGGTTTTCTGAGCAGAAAAATACAGACAGATTCTGAAAAAAACATTTTGTTATTTAAGAAAGAGTTTTCTCTCAAGTCAAATTGGGAGCTGTGTGAGCAGAGTAAAGGACTACATATTTATTTTGTCTTATTGTGTGGTATGGGACACGGGGACATGCTGTGTCTTTTTAATATATGAAGAAATATTTTGTTGCTTATGTGCAGATAGTTTTGGAAAATATATCCAGTGGCCTCATCTGAAGTAAATGTCTATTGCATGATGATCTCTAATTCTGGGGAGTAGGCTCAGCGATCTTGAGGACCAGACTCATGGTGTGTCTATTCCAGTTCTATGAACCTTACCTGAACATGCAGTTTGACCAGTTCTGAGCTATAATATAGTGTTTATTTTTCACTGCTTTGATCCCACATCTAGCTGTGATCTGCAGATTTTTCATGATCTGAAGATTACCAGTGATACCTCTTGTAATTGTAACATTTTTGGGGACTTTTTGTAATCTTTTTATTCAGAAAAAGATCTGATTAGCTAACACTGTGGTATCAGTTACATAATAATCATGACACTTCAATAAATAAATCCAGTATCATTCCACTGTCTATACTGGCAGCATAGTATCACTGAAATGTTTCTGATTATGTCTTACATTTCTCTATTTGATGGCTATGGAGACTGTAATTTGTATGTTTTACAAGTGAATGTATTTTATCTCTTTTCCTCTCTACTCTGCATGCATTGTTCAGCCAGTTTGCTCGAGATAGGAATTTATGTTCATAGACTCTATGCATGAGGCATTGCTACAATCCATAATCAGGTCATTAGCATTCTGCTCATGCAAAAGAGTGTGAGTAGAATTTTCAGTGGGCTAATGTAATAGGTAATCATATATTAGTATTTGCTTTAAAACAACACCAGATTACGCAGTCTACATGCTTAAGGAGAATAACTCAGTAAGTAGTGCAGTTCCGTAATGAAGTAGGAGCTCATTAAACAGATGCTATCTACTTCAGTGATCTACATAAGCAGCAAGCAAACCAAATGGAAATCTTTCAACAGAACACTGCAGTCAACCACAACAAGTTAAGTTTCATTTACTGTGGCACCATCTACAGGAATTAGTCATAGTAATAGTGGAATAGTTGCGTGCTACTTTATCATTTTACATGTTTATTGCCTTTGCATAATGTGTTGATTTTTTATGTCTTTGGTTACACTAAAATGCCCTCATCTGTATATACAAAACCAGAACACAGTGGGTGATTTTCAGATTCATCAAACTGGCAATGCTCAAAGTTCAGTGTTTCGACTGTGTTTTTTAACAAATATTTCTTTTTTTTTTTTCTGGTTTATGTGTTATGTCTTTGCACATGCAGACGTCTAAATAGTACTTAGAAAAAATGAAATGTTCATTTCTTTATGAACCATAAAGAGGCATGCAGATAGGAGTAATCCAGTCTTTCAAGGAATGATGTGCTAGAATTGGCATAGGGTGCTTTTTCCTTTAGAACTGGGCTCCATGTTTATACAGGAAATTATTAATTAATTGTAATTAATTGTCAATTAATTGAAATTATTTTCAAAAATTAACTGAAATTATTTTAAGTATTAATTTTATAGTGTATTACCTGAAAGACATTTTGCTGACCTTAGAAGCTTTGCAGCAGGGAACAACAATACTGAATAACATTGTTAAGCAATTTCCTTTGAGATGAATGAAATGGAAAAATATTAATGAATAGAACCTGAAAAATAAAAATATTTTTAATATAGTTTTGACAATTGCTGATATGTATTAGTTGTAGGTTTTATACAGTGAGTGAACTATAACTACTAAAATGAAGATAAATGGTTCTTAATTTTAATATTATTAGACTCTATTTCTGGTAAGTGTTGATGCATTGAGATACTATTCAGTGATACAACACCAGCCAGACTACTTTGCTGCTTCACTGAGATTTTTAACATTGTTGGACCCTTTCAAAATGGGTTGTTTTTTTCTTTTTTAATTTTTAATCTTTTGTTTGTATCTATCACTTCATTTCTAGGAGAGTTTTGTTCCCCCAGATACATGAGTTTTCCTGTGATTTCTGACGTGCTTATGGTTTTGTGTCCTCTGCAAAAGCTCTTGCAGCTGTGAGCACTTGTCAAAATTAGCTATTTTAAAAGTAAACAAACATAATGCTTGTGACCTGTATGCACACTGTGTGTAGAGTAAATATAATAGCTTTCTTTTTCTAAGCAGGTGAGTCTTACATAGAGTTCTAATCATCAAGAGCGTGTGGATGAACTCACAGTTGGTGAGGAAAAGAGAAAAAATTACAAACCACTAGCGTTTAGCTTAAAAAAATGTTTAGACAAAGTATACAGTTATAAGACACCTTCCAGCAAAACTGATTAGACTTCTTCGGAAATGAAAGCCATATACTTGCTTGTAAGGCACAAAGTAAATTGTCAAAGTGAAAAGCACTTTCTATTAAATGTTCACAAAACATTTTCAGGCCACATTTTCTGTAAGAAGTTCATTCATGTGCTACACAGAAAACATAGATTTAGTAGGCCTCTACATTTATAGCTAGCTCTGCTTCAATAACCAGCTCTCTGGGATTTTACTTGTGCTATTCAATAATTGCAAGACATTTTAGCAGTCTTTTTTCCTCCCATCAATTGAAAGAACTAGAATTTTGTTTTATAAGCACATGCTTACTTGAAAACTTTCATACTTCATGTATCTGAAGTGTCTAAGTAACTGGAATATACCAGAAGTTTCAAACTTCTTTTAAAGGGGAACCTTTCAGTGAATATGCCTATCATCAAACTGTGGGAAACAAAATAAAAAATTTTCAATTCCAAAGATGCATAAGCATTTCCAATATACAGAGTATACCAGTACAGCAAAAGAAAGCAGTAGAGCTGGAAAATATAACTCCTACAATCCCTTCCAGTTTATGAATCTATTTTTAATAGGTTCCTTATCAGCAGATGTGTATAGGTCAAGCTCTGTGGAAATTTGCCATTTGATGTATAGTGCACATTCTGCTGTATCTTACCCTTGAAATATGGGGTTCAAATTTGCCAGTAAGGATGCAATATGGTCAAGCATTTATGTTTCCATTCACAGCATGTGCCTAACTTTAAACAAGAGAATGTATTTTGCAGTTTCAAAAATATCACAACATGCAGAAAATGCTAACACTTTTTGATTATGTTAATATCAGCTTAACTGTCATTGTTAGTGTCACTGTTTGCCTAAGCCCTATGAGGATCTGAATGACCTTCGATGCCTGTATGACAGTGAAGAAGGTTACAATTTCACAAAAGGCAGAGGACGAGGAGTATCTGCTTTTTGAGAGTAACTAAACATTTCCTTCTGTGTTAGCTAGCAAATGCAGAAATTGGGCATACACTGCAGGCTTATGAGCTGCATGTCAGGAGGTGAGCGAAAGAAATCACTACAAGGAGGTGGGAAGAGATAAAACTGTATTCTACTTGTTCTTTTCAGAAAACAGCAGAAAAGTAAAATTTCAGCCAGGAAAATGATGTCAAGAAAGATGAAGAGATATTGGGGCTGTAGTCTGTAAACCTTTAGAGAAAAAAAGAAATAGATTATTAGATTACAAGGGTGTAACAAGCACAGGATAGATGGCCTGGTAAATGTGGAAATTACACTTTTCATAGTCAAAATCTAAGGAAAGAACAAGCCAGTTGGTTTGTTTTTTTAAAAAAACAGTCTGTAATTAGCAGAAACTGGAAAGGTTGGCAAGTGAAAGGCAATGTTAATGTGGATCAAGTGCTGGCAACCTGATTTGATTTGGGTTTGGATCACATTTGTAAAGTAGCAATGACTCATTAATACACCTTTTAGTACCAAAAGTATGCGTCTGTGCATGTCCTCTTTTTGCCTTCTTTGACACTTTACAATTATTCATGTTACGGCTACTTACTCCCTGTAAGTGAGTTGGGCCTAGGTCACAAAGGAAAAAGATCCGGTGGTCCAGAGGACTTCTAGAGTGTTTTACCTGTCTTTCAAGTGGCTTAACATAACTCTTAAATGATTGAAGTTTGTCTTGCAAACTGGATTTTTAGGGAAAGAATGTGCTTTTACAGATACTCCCTCTGTAAAAAGCCTTGACTAGGCTGACAGTGGCCAAGCCTGTTTGCCATTTGTCCTGAGTTCAGCAGTAGCAGTCATTTTTCTCCTTCTTAGTAGCTAGTGCAGTGCTGTGGTTTTGACTTTCAACCTGGGAACAGCGCTGATAACACCGATATTTTTGGTGGCTGCTTAGTAATGTTAGTCTGGTTAGTCTGACCAAGGACTTTGTGAAGCTCATGCTCTGCCAGGGAGGAGGGGAAGCCGGGAAGAAGCAGAGACAGGACACCTGACCCAAGCTATACAAACTGGGGGCAGTTACCCAGAAGATCTAGGTCACTGCTCGGGTCAGGCTGGGTATCGGTCTGCGGGTGGTGTGCGGTTGTATTCTCTTCCCTTGTTATTTCCCTTATCATAATTATTATTGGTGGTAGCAGTTTGTGTTATACCTTTGTTACGGGACTGTTCTTATCTCAACCCATGGCGGTTACATTCTTTTGATTCTCCTCCTCATCCCTCCAGGAGCGAGGGGAGAAAGGGAAGGGAGTGAGCGAATGAGCTGCGTGGCTGACTGGACTTAAACCACAACACCATTTCATTTATTCATTTTCTATCCAAAGACTTTCTAGGTTTTTGAAAAACATACTTTCTTATGCCTGTCCTCATCTAAAGATGCTAGTTCAGGTCTACCCTGCTCAGTTTTTGTATAGCAGTTTCCTTCAATATTATTTAACAAAAATAATATTAAATGGTGTTTACTTTTACTCTATTCCCACTGTATTTATTTTGTGCTCTTTTTCAGTTTCGGGGTGGTCATGGGAGATGAAGAGAGATATTTCATAAAGCATCTCCTAATGGTTGCTCCTCTCCAAATATCACAGACTGAAGAAATCTCTTCTAGTCACTTTGCTGGGTTGAGCATTATTTCAAATAGGTACGCTTCAGACCTGAAAAGAGAGGATTTTTGAAAGTTTTTTTAGAGAAGATGAAAAAGTGGGAAAGCACTGTGTTTCTGAGAAGAAAGAAAGGATAAGAGAACATGAACAAAATGAAGATTATAAGAAAGAATTAGTGTTTGCAAAGTAAATAGGAGTTCACTGCTATTTCACCATTAATCTATAGCATTGCACATACAGGCCAGAGCAGAAGGAATGTATGATGTAACTTAATTGAATTCTTCTCTCCTGCTTTCTTGCAAAATAAAAACTAACCAACCAAACATGAATTTTGTTAAAAGAATTTAGGAAGAAACAGGTGTTTCAGATACTCTGAGACATTATGTGTATAAGAAGTGTCAACTACAATTTTGATCTAAGGATAATTGACATAAATGCAGAAATAAGTAGAATAAACACACGCTCCAGACCTTGCACATAATATGAAATCTCAGTCATTCATAGTTCTTGTTATATTCAACAATGTGTCTTCTCATTGAAGGGGAGACAGGTTACAAGAAGGACTTCAGCACTCAGAAAAGCTGCTGATTCTTTTTGATTTTTTTTCTAGTCAGTGTCTTGTAACTGATCAGTTTTATGTGCTGGAGAAAAATTTTCAAAATTGTGTTATGTACATAGGACATTTCTATGTGAGATGCAGAAGAGCTTACTTTTGGCAGACAGGAGAAAAGCAAGTATAAATTGCCTCAGCTTTGTCCTAAGTACATTAACTTTCTAGAGAGATTAAGAAAATGACAAGAACAAAAATCAAAAAGGCTGTACTTAAGTGTTACAAATTTTGTGTCTGTCAACCAGAAAAAGCGTCAATGGCTGTCATAAGAGCACAAGGGAACAAAGAAGACTGGTTGAAGAGAGAGGTTATAGGGGTGGGAATAAAGAACCTTGGAGGGAGCTGAAAATGAAAATTTGACCAACACAAAACAAGGACAGAGGAGAGCTGAGTTTTCAAAGGAGAGTACATTCAGAGCCAAATGGAGTACAATAATCAGTGGAAACCTAAAAAGCATGATGTGTCTGGGGTTCCTTAGTGAGTGTACTAGCCTTATTCTCTGGAACAACTTCAGGACTGATGTGGAAGTCAGGCAGCATTAAGTGGGTGGAAGGAATTCAGTGCCCAACTTTGAAGCCTAGAAAGTGCTAGTTACAGTATGGTATGTCCTTCTATCCATCCCGTTTCTTTAACACATTTCAGGTCTATGCCGTCTGAGTATAACTTACCCTCTTATACCTAGAGCGTGAAAATTAGCTGTTACATGAAATGAATATTAATTTGGGTATAAATATGAATTGATGTACATAGCTAGTGAATCAGGGTAAGGCATGAAAAGGGAGAAAATGCAGTTTATGTGAATTTTGATTGCTCTAAATTAGCCCTTATGGACTTTTGGTGTTTACGTATGAGCGCATATATATATATATGTACTTATGTATACATATATATGTATCTACATGATAGTGCAAAGTTTATAGTGATATGTTGAAACTAATTTCTTGAACACAGCTTCAAAACAAAAGAAATATCTTGTTAGTGATGAACTACTACTGGGAAATTTTATTCTGTGAATCAAACTGTAAATACAGGCTTATGGATTGAATTTTTAAACTGTGATTCTAAAGACTATTAAGATGTAAGACTGATATACAGTGTAGTATTTAACGTTTTGTTGCTTTTTTTTTGGGGGGGGGGGATTGTTTGGGTTTTCTTTAAAAACCCATGAAAGCTTAGTAATTTAACACAAGGGAAAAAGTTAATATCATGTTTCTCTGTCAAATATTTTAAATTTCATTTTTAAAGATTGTTAAAACTGTATTTGTCTGTATTTAAAAATAATAAAAAAAGATATTTTTGGGTATTGCTATCTGACCTGGAGTCTCTAGCTAAAAAACAAGCTAGTGTTAAGAATGAGGGTATAAAGAACAAAACTGCTGAAGTTCCATATGCAATGACAGTAACGGGATAAGGATTTTTTTATCTGTGTCTGATCTCTTTATTTTCACAGCTTCTCCAAAAGACAGTAAAATTTAATCATGTAACATTAACACCAGAATTCAAAATTTCAATTCAAAGCACTATTGAAATCACTATGTTTGCTTTATTGTTTGGGAACAAAATGCAAAGGGAGACACATATGCCAGGTGTTCAATGGTGGATCAGATTCTGAGGCTGGTTATAGATGTGTTTCACTGTAAGAACCACTAAAAACATGTCTATACCAAATCTGCATTTCAGCCTTTCAGTAGTGATATACTATGACCTTTAGCTGATGCACTGCTAAAGAAGATCTCTACTGGTGCTGCTAGGAAAAAGTGGCGGGTCGTAGTAGTAGGGGACTCTACACTGAAAGGGACAGAAGCACTCGTCTGCCGGCCTGACCCTGTCTCAAGGGAGGTGTGCTGCCTACCAGGGGCATGGATCAGGGATGTGGCAGAGAGGCTGCCTGCTCTAGTAAGTCCCACGGACTATTACCCACTCCTGATGATACATGTGGGTGCTAGGGATATAGATAGTAGTAGCCTGGGGAACATAAAGAAGGACCACAGAGCCCTCGGGGAGGTGGTTAGGGGCTCTGGAGCTCAGGTGGTCTTTTCATCAATTCTCCAGGGTACAGGGGAGGACCTAAAAAAAGCTAGGAGGATTACCCAGGTTAATAAATGGTTAAAAGGGTGGTGTCATAGTCAGGGGTTTGGGTGCATTGAACAAGGGACCGAAGTTTGTAGGCCAGGTCTAGTGGGGGCTGGTGGAGCTGGTCTTATGAAGGGAAAGAGCAGTTTTGGTAGAAGGCTTGCCAGACTGGTGGAGGATGCTTTAAACTAAATGTGTTGGGGGAAGGGGGCATCATTCCATCCCAACACACCCAGTCAGTTGCCAGCACCTATAATAAACTCTTGGAGCAATGCAGAGATATCCCAGGCGCTCCAGCCAATGAGCCGGCTTCATTTGGAGCTCGGCTCAGATGCCTCTGTACAAATGCCTGTAGCATGGGGAACAAACAAGAGGAATTAGAGATGTGGGCACATCTACAGGGGTATGATATAATAGGCATCACAGAAACATGGTGGGATGGCTCCAATGACTGGAGTGTTGGAATGGAAGGTTACAGGCTCTTTAGAAAAGACAGGCCTGGCAGGCGGGGAGGGGGAGTTGCCCTTTATGTTAGGGATAGGCTGGAGTGTATGGAACTCTGGGGACAGGTGAGCAGTGAACAGAGAGTTTGTGGGTCAGGATTAAAGGGAATATAGCTATGGGAGACATTACTGTGGGGATCTGTTACAGACTGCCTGATCAAGGAGAACCTGTAGATGAAGCACTCCATAGACAGATAGGAAAAGCCTCATGCTCACGGGCCCTTGCTCTCATGGGTGACTTCAACCACCCTGACATCTGTTGGAAGGACGGTACGGCCCGGCACAAGCAATCCAGGAGGTTCCTCGATTGTGTGGAAGACAGCTTCCTTCTGCAAGTAATAGAGGAGCTGACAACAAGAGGTGCCATGCTCGACCTCGTGCTCACCAACAGGGAAGGACTCGTTGGAAATGTGATGCTCCAGAGCAGCCTTGGATGCAGCAATCATGAGATGGTTGAATTTGAGATCCTCAGGACAGTGAGAAGAGCGTGCAGCAAGCTCATTGCCCTGGACTTCAAAAGAGCAGACTTTGGCCTCTTCAGGAGCCTGCTTAGGAAGGTTCCATGGGATACAGCCCTAGAGGGCAGAGGGGCCCAAGACTGTTGGTTGATATTCAAGGATCACCTTCTGCAAGCTCAGGAGTGTTGCATCCCAACCAGAAGGAAGTGCAGCAGGAGGGCCAGGAGACCTCCTTGGATGGATAAGGAGCTCCTGAGGAAAATTCAATTGAAAAAAGAGGCTTATAATAAGTGGAAGCAAGGACAGGCGGCATGGGAAGAGTACAGGGATGTTGTCCAAGAAGCTAGGGACCAGGTTAGGAAAGCTAAGGCTCAGTTAGAATTAAACTTAGCTAGAGGTATTAAAGATAACAGGAAGGGATTCTACAGGTACATAGCAAATAAAAAACAGACTAGGGAGAATGCAGGCCCCCTCAGGAATCTCTCGGGAGAACTGGCTACCCTGGATTTGGAGAAGGCTGAGGTTCTGAATGACTTCTTTGCCTCGGTCTTCACTGGCAAAGGCTCTGACCAAACCACCCACGTCTTGGAAGGCAGATGTAGGGACTGTGGGAATGAAGACCTTGGGCCCACTGTAGGAGAGGAACTGGTTCGAGACCATCTTAAAAATCTGAACGTGCACAAGTCCATGGGTCCTGATGAGATCCATCCGCGGGTCCTGAAGGAGCTGGCAAATGAAGTTGCGAAGCAGCTGGCCATCATATTTGAGAAATCGTGGCAGTCAGGTGAAGTTCCTGATGACTCAAAAAAGGGAAATATAACCCCCATTTTCAAGAAGGGGAAAATGGATGACCCGGGGAATTACAGACCAGTCAGTCTCACCTCTGTGCCTGGCAAAATCTTGGAGCAGATTCTCCTGGAAGGCATGCTAAGGCACATGAAAATCAACAAGGTGCTTGGTGACAGCCAGCATGGCTTCACTAAGGGGAAATCCTGCCTGACCAATTTGGTGGCCTTCTATGATGGGGCTATGGAACTGATGGACAGGGGTAGAGCAGTTGATGTCATCTACCTGGACTTGTGCAAAGCGTTCGACACTGTCCCACATGATATCCTTGTCTCTAAATTGGAGTGACATCAGTTTGATGGATGGACCACTCGGTGGATAAAGAACTGGCTACCATACAAATCATGTCACTATGTTGTTATGCATCTACCAATTAGCCTTTTATTTCACACTGATACTACAGCAAATCACGATCTAAAATTAATTTCAGAAGATATAATTCTTGTGTACTCCTTCTGGCACTCAACTCAAATAAATGCGATAGTGTGCCATGTAGGCAAAGGGCAGAAAATAGGCAAAATTCATTTTTGCATCTCTCTGAAGGTTGCATGCAAGACCATGGAACTGGTCTCTATGAATGAAGAGGTAATAAAATTTGAATAAAACTTCATAAAAGAAAGCTGAGCTATTATTTTCCAACTATTTCAAGCTCTAACAAAAATTGAATTGGTAAGGAAGCAACTAGAAGAGTATTCGCCAGTGGAGGACATGAAAATGTTTCAGTGTTTTTTGGTTGCTCTGTGCCAGACTAGAACTTAATAGGTGTACTGATTGCTATTTGCCATGGTATAATGACATCATGGAAAAAAAAAAAAAATGGATAAAATATTTTCTCCTGAGAAAAAGATATTAGTTCAAAATGAGGTGCTTTCAATTCCAAATGGGATTTAAAGGGTGACCTTCTCACAAAATTTCAGTTAATGTGTCTGAGAGGATCTTCTGTGTTTCCAGGGCAGCTTTAAGCTGAAAAGAATAGGTGATAAAATTTCAGGAGGAAAAAAATCCATTTAAGATTCAGACAAAAAAATGAAAAATTCTAAAAGTACATCGTAAAAGATCAAACATCTTGCCCAAGTTGTTCACTCTGTAAAGTGGTAATGATCAAGTATCTTCTTTGAGCTCCAAACCTGCCCTATGTTGCCTTTTTCCTAGTGCAAACCACCTGAATTATATTAGTCAGCAATGAATACTCCATGATTTGGCAATGGTCACACAACTGGGAAGAATAAAAGTGCAAATGTTCTAATGCTTAGCATTTGCTGTCGTTCATGGTTTAGTCTTTTTAGTTTTTAATTTAAAAAATTATTTCATTTATTGACTGTTATATTGATACTGCAGTAGTTCATTGTGGTGTTTTCTGAAGCACAACACTGTCAAGAACAGTGAACAATTACTAGACTTCAAAGGGGTCTTTTTTTCATTTTTTCCTGAGACAATCTGTGTTAAATTGTACTTCCAAGTGCTTGGCTATCTTCAACTTTGCAAACGTTTGTTTTCTGTTACTATTTTGTGTGGCAAGAGAAGAAGGGAGGTGAAGGGAACCCAAACTAACAGATATTTATTTGCATTAGGTTAAACATAATCAGAAATTTATTTAATTTGGAGGAATAGAGGGGTATAAAATATGCTTTAGCAAAAAATAGAACAAGTTTTCAGCCAGAATCTTGCCTCAGCTGAATTCATTTACAGTACTCCATGCTTACATAGTTTAATCCCTGTTGACTAATGTAATGAATGTGTTGACAAGCACACTAACATATACAGTCCTTCTTATGTAAGATCTTTTCCATCTGAAAAGTTACTTTGGCACCTTTTTGTGTTCAATTTTTTTTTAAGAGCACATGCCAAGTATCTAATAATTTGATTCTTCCTTGTCTGTATCTGAGCTGTGTGGTTCCATGTCTTATGAGTAGTGTGAAGTACCAGAAGTTGCCTTTGGGTTACCATGAAGTGTTATGTGAATGGTTGTGTTGTATGTCATAGCTCTTATTAGCTCTAGTGCCACTTCTAATGTTTTAATGTATGCATATATGTGCCTTAAGGGAGTAGCTTGTGTGTTTTAGTAACGTGATACACAATAATACTCCCTTCCTTTTTCCTCTATCATAAATTAATGCATGCCATCTGGGGACCTCTTATGATGCAAAATTGTTGTCTTGTGAATGGCAGGGATGAGATTCCACGGAAGAGCAGCTGAGCAGCTACCCATCCTGTGAACAAAACAAAAAATATCTCCCTGCTAGCCCCTTGTGGCTTGCATTAATTTGTCATGAATAATTCACATTCCTTCATCACAGTTATTATTGCTTCCCTTGTCTTTTGTTCACCAGTTCTGAGAGGCATACCCTCCCTTGCGGTGGAGGGCTCTGCGACAGGACTCAGCATTCCGGCAGAGCTGGCTGGCATGGGCAATGTCCACGTGTCCCAGCGCCCTGGTTGGGTGTTACACCGGCACAGGGAAGGACCCTAATGGGTTAATAAATCTGCCCATGCCCAACTCCCAGATTAATGTTTTAATTAAGAAGCTAATGGGTTAATTAGGATCCTGCCTGATCAGAGCCTGTGCTATAGAGTGGATCAGTTGCCTGGCAACAACACCTGCCAAACAAGGAGGTTTTGTTCTTCTGCCAACGTTCAATGCAGGCTCTTGTGAGAGTTTGGGGAAGGGAGATGCTCATTTGCTGAGCCAGCCTTTCTTCACCTGGCTGAAAGTACTACAGGTCAAATATCAAAGTGTTTCCCAGTCTGAATCTGTAGTTGTAAGGCTTCCAAGGTTCAGCTATGTATCTGAACTTTTTGAAGTCCTACTTTTTTCTTGTAACCCAAACAGGTTTTTCCCCACCCTCCTTCTGCTCTTCTGTTCTGTGTTCATGTCCCTTACTAAATCCAAACTACTTCCACTGACTAATTATTTTTTTTTCTCAGCAGGCCTTCCCTTATCCAATTTCTTCTAAACAGCTGACCAAAGCCCCCTTGATTTTGGTGAGAGCAATTTGACTTTCTCTTAGTCATCCTGCATTGCTCTGCTGGTGGTCAGTTCAGGGTTTGCTTTACCTTGCTTTTCCCAGGATGCATCATCGTCCCCAAGAAACAGCAGAGCACAAAGCTGAGGACACCTGACTTAGCACATGCTACCTGTTGGGCTTGGGCTTTCTTGGGGGGAAATAATTTAGAGAGAAACTCTGCTGTGGCTGTGTTGGAATCTTAGCTGTTCTCTAAGGACCTTGCAATTCTGTGGAGTTTTGGAAATATCTGAGCTCTAGCCCAAAGCCAAGGTTGTCTCTCTTAGAAGGCTGGTGGAAATTTCATTAGGAAATCAACAAAACTCCATGTCACTACTTTGAGGCAACTCAGAGTTGAATAAGTGTCATCTTTGACATGTTAATAGGTTTCCTCACATATACATCATGTTGAGTATTTTCTGTTTATGTGAGCTATCCATTTTGGATAAAAAAGCCTTCCGATGGCACAATATGCTACTTTGTCAATTTGCTCTAAAAACCCCAGTATTGCTTTGGTGATATTTCTGTGGTATTACCTGCATGCTTTGCTACACTAGAAAGATTTTAGTTTTCCTAAAGATATGCTTGCATATATTGTTGTATATGTATACTTCCAGAAATATTTTTAAATGTCCCTCCCGTGACTCTACCTTGTGTTCTTTAGTTGGACATTAAACTTTTACTGTGGTGTTAACAGCTTGCTCTGAATAGCAGTTCTCTAGCTAGACAGAATTTTTCTTTTCTCCATTTACTAGGAAAGAGAATGATAAGACACACCAACATTTATTTACTGATATTTTTATGCACTGTGTCACCTGGAACTATTGTAATGTGGCTTACTTATTTTTAACAGTAAAACTATTGTGACACAGAGCACCCATCTGTAAGCCACATAGGAAGAACTTTTTTCTGGGCAAGCACAATGGACATGTAAGAAGGTGAGCCAAATGTCAAGACTGATTTTTCAGGTGTTGAAATAGCTTCTGATTTGTCACGTCTTAATGAAATATAATATCCAATACCTGGTGGAATTGCCAAATTGTACTATTGTACCTCATTTTGTTTCTAAAGCCAGTGTAGGTTGTACTGTAATATTTTGTCTTTGGTTTTGGTAAGATGAGTCCCACAAATCTCTACTTTGCTGAATCTTGACACAATTTGCTGTAGAGTTATTAAACTGTCCTTTTATATGGGACCTGAGACTTATTTGACAAACTCTGTGCCTGTTATCCTGAGACCATGTAGCTGATCTGGTTTTGATTGTTCAGGAAGACTGTGCTGGGATGAAAAAGGCACCACTCAGATTAGCTAGTGTGGCTCATAAAATGGGAAAACAGATTAGGATCAGGGACTCCATAAGGAAGGAGTTTATGGCAGAGGACATCAGAAGGTAGATCACACAAAGAAATAATTATGTCCCAATTTAGCGGAACAGAGCAACAATAGAGGACAAAAACATATCCTGTGTGTAGTGTTGAAAAGGCTGCCTTACTTTTCAAAGAGAGCCTGCTCATCTTTCAAGTGATCAAGGCATGAGGCTTTATGTTGTGTCACTGTTAGGCTAAAACTCTTACTTTTTATCAGAAAGCATTTACATGCTGGCTTTTTTTTTTTTTTAATCAATTAGATTGTTGATGTGGCCAGTAAATGCACTTTAAAAATAGTGCCACAGGGTGTAATGAGTTCCTAACCAGCCGATACATTCCTAACCTTTCCAGTGAGGAAAGATGAAGTTCACTCTTTGAATTTAATAGGTATCATCCTTACTAGAGTAGCATTTTCTTACTATTTCTTACAAAACTGCTGTAAAAAGCAGTGTTTTTTTTGCAGAGACTGTAAAGCCTCAGTGCTAGTTGACTTTAACCATTGTATGAAACGTTGGGAGAACTCTCTGTGGGGACAATGTTTGCCAGTGTTTGTTAAAAGCAGTTGTACTCATGGATGCAGAAATCTGGAGCAGTGGGGACTCTACCAGTTGCATGGGCAGAACAGTGATGGAAATATACCTTTCCTCTGCCAAGATGCTGGTCACCCTGAATACCAGCTTTGTATTAGGGGAGGAATCAGAAGAAATTGCACAACACACCTAAAAGTTTCTTTAGCTGTTTATGCTACAGGCAGGTCTTTGTATGTGTCTGTATAAATATCCAAATATAAAAGTATATGTATCTATATGCATATACATGTCTATATGCACACTTTTTTTTTTTTTTTCATTTAAGCAACATAGTCTAACAGCATAACAGACAACCCAAACAGTCAGGTCCATACTCAGTTCCTAGAGAATGACACTGTTTGGAAAAAAAATGAACAAAAGCATAGCACAAGCCACACAGAATCACCGAATGGTTGAGACTGGAAGGGACCTCTGGATGTCATTCGGTCCGATCCCCAACCTCAGGTGGGTCATCTAAGAGCTGATTTCCTAGGACTGTCCAGAAAGCTTTTGAATATATCCAGTGACTCCACCACTTCTCTGGGCAAGCCTTTGCCAGAGAAGTCACAGTGAAAAAAAAGTGAAAAAGTGTTTCTTGATGTTCAGAAGGAAGGGTCAGCTACTTTGACCTGCTGACAGTACTCTGTGTAACACAGCCCAGGATACTGTTTGCCTTTTTTGTGGCAAGGGCACACTGTTGGCACATGCTGGCTCCACCAGGACCCCACATCCTCTTCTGCAAAGCTGCTTTTCAACATAATTTCTTATCACCTTCTCCTTAGAGACCTTTCCTAGAACTGGCAGAGGATGATGCTTTGGCTAGACTGGAGTATTTAACTTGCACCATAGTCACTTCTTGCCTGTTTAGCTTCTGAACAGGTAGTAGGTAGGAGAATGGTCTTGGTGGGGTTCTTTGGTTTGTTTTTGTGGTTAGGTTTTTTTTTTGGTTTTTTTTTGTTGTTGTTGTTGTTTGTTGGTTTGTGGGTTTTTTTTGGTGTTTGTTTGTTTGTTTGTTTTGTTTTTCTGGCCCTATACTAGATGTGTTTAAATTAGATGTCTAGTTAGATTGTATAAACGTACAGATTCTGTAGGCTGTCATGTGAAAATAGACTCCTTTATGCATTTCAATGTTACTGAATTTTAAAAGGAAAGAGTCCCATGTGCCTGCTGCTGCTCCATTGTTCAGTATGGATGAAAAGTAGTGGAAAAAAATGTTTTGTGCATTCTTATTGTGGGAATCCTCTTCTCCTGCTGTCTGGACACGTAATAATATACTGTCTTACTAGTGCCTAAAGATAGAAAGTGGTAAAATTATTGGGGATTATTAAGCTTGGTTTTACCAACAACATTGTAGAGCGGCTTATGCATGAAGTAAAATTGTTGTGCTTCAGAGTAATAAAAGTGTAGGCATTGGTAATAGCTTGAGTATGTTATTTACAACATAATTGTTTTATGTCATTGTTGACTTAAAATGATTTGGACCTGAATTCTTAGCACTATTATTTAACTTTTATATAATGTATACTAATGCTCTCTAATTCTCTTTGTATAATCCAAAATTGAGGAAATAAATTGCACAAGAGATCTAGAGAGTATTTAGCAACCAGTCAGAAACCTGACCTGACTATTATTTGCATTTAAATATTGTAAAGCATACACAATTGGAGTACAAGAGAATTCTTGAATTAGAGAATTTAAGCTCTGTAGGCTTTTAGGCTCATCCCTGCTCACCATGACAGGAACCTTATCAATGGCCTTATTTGTCTTCACTTTTAACACTTGGAAACACATGTTGCAACAATGTATCATTCAGAACTGGGCGAAATACCTGATGCTCACTCTCCCGGGAGCCCGGGGTGGAAACAGAAACCTGCTTTGTGCCCGAATTTGGACATGGATTTCAACAGAGATCTCCCACTCTCGATGAACTGAGATAAACTCCCCAGCAGTATCTGTACTCAGTAAGTTGGGGCTCTTTCAGCACTTTATTTGGGGTTTCTGCCACTTTACATAGAAAGTAAAGAGTCATTAAATAACTCTAAAAAGTGACTCCTTGGGGTGTCTCTAACCTGCTGATTGGGACACTTAACCTCCAGCTGCTGAGGTAATTCTTTATGCAAGGGATAAAGTGTTGACTCAGGCCTCTTTCACCTGATGGAGAAAGGATGGGGACCTGGAACTCCCATGCTCTAGTCTGGAAGGAAGAGGCTTACAGGGGGAATTGTGGAAAGGAACGATGTGTGTTTCCCATCAGGAGACCTGTGTGCTTTAGCCAAGGGTGCCATAGCTGGCAGTAGCTGCATCCTCTGTCCTGTTGCTGGGACTGTAGTGCAGACATCCCTACAGGACACCAGATTGTGTATCAGGTGGGAGGATAAGGGTCCCTGTGTCACTGCCTCTTTGTTGACTGTCTCCTGTTTTTCCCTTTTGCTGCCTAGGGTGATATGTTCAGAGTACAGCAGAACATTCCAGGCTGGGCAAAATGTTTCCTGCCTCTGCTTTCTTTCATTAATACCAGGAAGTAAAAAAAAAAATAAAAAATTAAATTCAGCCTGGATTGAACCTCTACCCCCTACCTCCCCCCACTTCTTTCACTTCATCTCTTCAGCTGAGAAATCAATTATTTGCACAGTGTCAGTATCAGGAGGGAAATCTTCTATTACCTTTTCCTATATTGAAGAGCTCATTATGACTACATAGGGGTTATTGTATTCAAAAGCAAAGGGATTACAAATATCTCAATGTCTTCTGTAGCTGCTAGTAATTATTTTTGCTTCCAGCTATGTTACAACCATTAAAGTTCATGTCTAGGTTACAACATTCCTCTCGTGAATACTTGCTTTTAATTAATAGAAGGATGTAATGGGCTTGTCCTTCCACAGTGTAGACACCAAACCTAGCAGAAATACCTTAGAATAATGGAGGAGCTCTAAAAAGCTCTTTCCTGTGAGAAATATGGCTGGAATTCCTTCACTTCCATATTACTAGCCAAAGATACATAGGCTTAGGGGCTTTTGTCCTGCAGGCTGAATTGTATAACTTTGTTTTACTCTACATGAAACACAGCCTCTGACTTTAGTCAGCTGTCCAAGCTAGTAAAGAAATAGCTGTTAACAAGGAAGCAGTGGCATAGCTGAAATTCGGCGCTGAGGGTAAAAGGGCTGCAGCCACTTCAGCTTGCTGTTCCATAACAAACTAGAGCTTCAAACAACCAAATATCCTGGCTCTTCTCCCCTACTGTGGAAATGCTCTTCCCTTCCCCTCCTCTGCTTCTACAGGCATGAATGAATCTTGCTGCAATCTAAATATTTGCTGATATCATCCACCAGAAATAATCCCTAAAAAAAAAAAATATTAAGTGAGAGGGGGGGAAAAAGCAATCCACCAGAAAAACAGTGTTTGGGCCACAAAGGCCAAGGGCGTTTGTGTTTGTTTCAAGATAGCAAGACCAGAGCGAGGTCTGGTATTTTGCTGGTGACAGCTGAAGAAGAGGGATTTGGCTGCTGGCAGAACATAAAGCAAAGCTGACAACAAAGCTTCCTTTTACGCTATCCAAATGAACACATTTCTAATCTGAAATTCAAATACTTGACAACAGAGAGTCTGTGAGCTGGGCTTTGAATAGCAAATTGTTTCATGGTTTTAGCATAATGAATTAGGCACTTAAAGTAAATCCATTTAGAAGGCACAGAATGCTTTCACATGCCCTGTAAAAGCTAAAAAAACCCTACTAATTTCCTAAATTTTCATTACTTGCAAAAATATCTAAATGTTCTGTGCAAATGTGGTTGTGCATGTTACGTTTCTCTTACTGCAACTATGTAGCTTGACTTTTCTATTTTACACCACACTGATTATTTAGGTAAGATTGTACCTTAATCAAACCCCATAAATAACAGCTAGGGCATTCTTTGAAAATCAGTGTTCTCACCAATAAGGAGAGTACATTAATTAGTCCTGACACTCTGTTCTGGTCAATTACTATTACATATTCTGGAAATGCAGCATTAAGCTGAGAAAACAGCTGGGGTGGAGTCACACCGCAAAAATCAATAGAGGGATTCTCTGAACTGTTAACTGTGTACTGACAAGTGGCAACCTCAATCTCATGTTTCGTACAACATTGGACCCATTCTACATGGCAATCTTCATAACCCTTCAAAGGGACCAAGCAGTGTCACAGGTAGCATAAAGAGAGATTCTGCAAAAGGACACAGAGTATGGGACTTCTTTTGTGCGTATGCCTGACATTGGAAATCATTTATCAGGCCTCCTGAGAATGCAATGTTATTTTTCTCTGTGTTTTGTTTAAGCAACAATTGCAAAACAGTACCACTTGGAAAGCCAAGGTTAAATGCATTCCAATCATGTTTGCAAAAAGGAGGTGTGGGTTTTTTTTTCCTTTTTTTCTTTTATTTTTGTGATAACCCACAGCATTTTAGTAATAAGTTGGAGAAAATGTTAAAGTTCTTGTTTTTGAGATTCTGTTCTGCCACAAAGTCTAAGCCTGAGAAGACTCACTGAGAGTACAGACAGCAGCATAATAGCTTTTCAACAAATGCACACAAACAGATAATAAGGCATGATATACTTGTATTCAGAAACTGAACGAGGTATCATAGCAAACTCACTTTTTTCCTATGGAAACAAACCGAACAAATAAATTGATTTTATTTTAGCACATCCTTTTTAACTTTGTCAGAGATACCAGGATACAATGAAATAATTCTTTGGGCTGGCACAGTGATAAAAAAATTATGATGGAGTACTTTACAGAAAGTTTCAATCGTTAATGAGTGTCAAGCATCTAATGAATGTTCATAGTTAGGAATGTAAAGAAAATCTGTCCTTGCTTTCTCACAGCTGCTAAAATATGAATAGGTCTTTTCAGGTCCTTGGAGAGCATACTGACTATATGTATACAAGCATCTGAATGTACCCATGATGAATTAAACTGAGAAACTCTGACATTTAAATACATTGAAACTATACTGTGTTGGAATAATAACTATCACCACCAGCAAAATATAAATATTTAAAACTACTGTACCTATGCAGTAGTCACAGAGGCACCAGGCTGAATTTATCAAAAATCAGTTCTGAATGACATATCTAGCAAAATAATGGGATATGGAAAAAGGGCATCTTCAAATCATCATTATGGAGGAAAATTTAAGCCTGCATTACAGGCTTGTTCTTAAGTGCCTTAAGGAGAATTTTGTTTGCACATGGACTTTGGTATTGAGTCCAGACTTCTACGCCTGATACAATATAAAGTTCCCTTAGGAGTGAGGGACTTGTTCAAAGGCAAAGTAAAAGGTGATAAATAGTAAAAGTTTACATTGAAAGAATGGCATAATTTTGTTAGATGAGATAAATGTGTTCTGCTTAGAAATAACTCTTGGAATGAGAACCAATAGGCAAGTATTCTTTCAATAAGAAATAACAAGACAAACCAGTCACACTTTCTGATTGTTATAAAAAAAAAATATATATAATTTCTAACATCTGAACTCTAGATTCTTGGTCAGCTTTTGATTAGCTCATGTCCTGGGTTCAGCAGTAGCAGTCATTTTTCTTCTTCTTAGTAGCTGGTGCAGTGCTGTGGTTTTGACTTTCAGCCTGGGAACAACCCTAATAACACCGATGTTTTTAGTGGCTGCTCAGTAATCTTTGCTCTGACCAAGGACTTTCTGAGTCTCATGCTCTGCCAGGGAGGAGGGGAAGCCGGGAGGAAGCAGAGACAGGACCCCTGACACAAACTAGCCAAAGAGGTATTCCATACCACAGCGTGTCATGCCCAGTATATAAACTGGGGACAGCTACCCAGAAGGCCTAGATCGCTGCTGGGGTTCTGGCTGGGTATCAGTCTGCAGGTGGTGAGCAGTTGTATTCTCTCCCCTTGTTATTTCCCTTATCATTATTATTACTGGTGGTAGCAGCAGTGGTTTTATGTTATACCTTAGTTACTGGACTGTTCTTATCTCAACCTGTGGGAGTTACATTCTTTCAAATGTCCTCCCCATCCCTCCAGGAGCAAGGGGAGGAAGGGAGGGGAGCAAGCTACCGGCTGCATGGTTCTGAGTTACAAGCTGGGCTTAAACAGCAACAGCTTACTGTATCAGGACACTGTTTATTTTCCTTTGTTTCTTGCTTGAATAGTGTGAAAAAGTGAAGAAAGGAAACAGATTGCGGTCTTTCCCTTCCATGTGAGAGGAATAATTCTCTCTTCTGCTCTAGTTTACAAATTATTTGTAGTAAAACTCCTTTGTAAAACTTTGTAAAGACTAGTGCCTAGATGTACTATCTAAACTGCATGACTACTCTTACACTGCCTAGACCCTAATGTGTTTTGGAGATGCTTAAGAAGCACAAGGTTTGTATGTGGTATAGTGCTCTAGTTCTGTGTGGTATAATCCTGTACCTCTTCTCACTGGAAGATCTGGATTGCACTGTCTAGAGGTACAGGGTAAAATTTGAAGTCCAGCAAAAGTTTTGAGCCAAGGTTCTGCCATCTTGATTCTGCCCCAAAATGAAGCACAAGTTGCACCTCTTCTTTCTTTGTAATGATGCTGGATACTGTTGGGAACGGTTCAAGCTATTTAAATTATGACAGAGCTCCACATTAATTGAATGTTTTTATTGATGACCAGGAACTCACAGGGTTTCTACTGCAATCTAGAGCAAAATAGGGCTCCTGCCTCCAACATGTTTTGTTTCTTGTGTTAAGGCTTATAAGAGGCTATGATGGTAGACCTCTTTCACACAGAAATTCCACTCAGTTGAAGGTAGTACCTTGAGCCCCTTTCACAATGATCTGGCCTGTTTATGCAGGAAAAGACAAGATGTTACATTTCACAAATATGAACTTCAAGGTCTGACCTCAAGTCATGCATCTAGTTTCACAGTTAAGACAGAATTCCAGCACATTCTTTCATAAATGTGAAACATGCAAAAAATTTCATTACCAAATTTTTACTGCTAAACTTTCTCTCTGAAGAAATGTCTCCAAACCAAAGAAACAGGCATGTTTTTTGTAAGTTAACTATGACTTTTAATGTTGCAATGTGAAGACTTTTGCCAGAAATATGTGCTAGGGTAAGTCATGGATAAGAGTACCATAAAGTGATTTAATACACACAGTGTTTTAAAAGAAAATCCTCAGAAACTGTATCTCAAAAAGGATATAAAAAAAACCTCTGTCTTGTCAAAGATTCAAAATAGAAGGTGAGTTTATATTGCAGTGACTAGCTTTCTTCTTTTGCTTGACCATATACGTATACTTAGTCTCATTTCTTCTGCTAATCCCCCCAAATGCAGCCAGCTGTTCATTTGAAGTTTAAATTCTCTTATGTTGCATTTAGGTTTCAGAATTATTATATGAGACAAGAAGCTCCTTAAAAGGCAATTTATTCTCTGAGTGAAATATGAGTAGAGCTGAAATGCAGTTTGATTACACAAAGGTACTGAAGCAGGTTGAAATGAGATTCAATAAAACAACTTTTCAGCAAATTCAGTGCAGTGGTGAACCAGTACTTTCACAAACTGATTAATTTGTTAAAAGGAACACTCTTACTGTCTGTTAATTGTCAGATATGTCTAATTACTTGGAAATCAAATACTTTCTGTAGTAGAGAAAGATTCGGAACATGCTATTAGATAATTAAAGCATAAAGGTTACACACAAATGTCAAATCAATAAGGACAGTAAACATGGTTTAACAACCATGCCAACTGTATTTTTTCAATTGCAGAATGTAAATAGGTTTAGAATAAAGTGATCTGGTGGGATGATGGATAGGATGCTGGTAACAGTTTAATTAAATCCCATTTCCTACATGTTAAAGGTTTCTTCAGTCCACTGGCTTATGTAACAAACCCTCTTAGGATTTCATTAACTGTTGCTCAATATGAAACACAGGATATTGTCTTAAGGGGTTACATTTTGTCCTGCCCTTCTGTGGAGCTGAAAGCAAAGTGCTGTGTTTGTTCATTCTGCAAACATGCAAGTTTTTAAAGTACCAGCTGAGGATGCTGATTTGGTATTTTGCTTTTTATTATCAAGAAATAAATGTCATCAACCTCTAACACTGAAACACAAATTCTTCTTTAACTGCATATAATTGATTTTATACTAAGAGACTACTGTGCTGGCTCAATGATTGATGAAAATTTTCTCCTTGAAATCTGGAATCTAGGCTTAAATTTAGCTGAGTTCTTCCAATTTCCTTTGGGTTTTTGGGGGGTTTCTTGGTTGGGTTTTGGGTTTTGGGTTTTTTGTCTTCTTTTTATTTTTCAAGGATTTGGATGTTTTGTGGTTGATATCAGGAAGAAAAATTCCTTTTGTTTTGTGGCTCAGAAGATGTGATTAAAAGAGAGTCTACACTTAGAGTTACAGCAAAATTATGCTGCTTTTTTTTTTTTTTTTTTCCATAGCACATAGGGTATTTTTCCTTACAGCTTTTTGTCTGATGGAGGATATTCAAGTGTTCTAGTTTAAATTAATAAATTCTTCTATTCTGAAAACAAGGTTTCTGAAGCTGGAACTGTTTTTTCTAGCTATGTCTACTCAGAATGCTTGTTTTATCCCTATAGAAAGAATTCAATTTGGCTTCAGGCAGTTAAATTTGTCATTAACAAATAAAAGTGTTATTTACATTTAAAAATGTTATTTACATTTAACCCTAATAGAATAGCTTTATTTTGTATTTAGATCAGAGAAAGCCTTTTCATTTAAAACAAAATTCTATCTGGCTTTTCATGCTGCCTATTGATTCAGAGAAAACTCCAGAAACAAAATTGCCAACAAAGTTTTCAAGCTGACAAGCAGCTATTCTTTATTGGAGTGTCGGGAGATACGGGGGATAGGTCCTCCTAACGTGTGTCTCCCCATTGCCACACAAGCCGTCCTTTTATAGCCACTGGGCATACATACATATTTATGAGGCTACGTATGGATTACATCATTTTCCAGAAAGTTCCCCGCATGCGTACAGAATTGTGGTGGTGGTCCCTGTGGGTCGTTTACTTCTTCCAACAATCTTCATCGCTTCTGGCCGCCTTTGGAGCAAGCGCAGTAGATGCTTATACCAGCTTAGCTGGTTCGATAGCACCAGAGACATAATAATCCTCCTGTCCTCCTACTTATCAGTAAGTTTAACTGTAGCTCATCCTGGACACCTGCCACTCCCAGATACTCCTTATCCCTGTGTCCTGTTCTTCTAGACTGTTTTTCTTAAAACTGTGTCAACTATAACCATTTATTTTGTACAAGAATTCTCAGTCTGTTCTCTAGCTGCGCTCTGTTTTTTTTCTGTGTATCCTGCACCTCAGTAATTTTCCATTGCTACTGTTACAAAGCCATCAAACAACATTACTTAAAACTGATTCTAAAGGTATATATATTTCATTTTGTAATTTTGTGCTCCCCCTTGTCTCACTGTTTAGAACTATAACGCAGGAAAACACCACATACAGCCTCGGTTAATAAAGATCTATTTGATTACAGAAGCAGACTTTAATAATGCTCATTAGCACCATTTTCTAATGCTCCTATGGGAAACTCTCTGTTAATGACTTACTTCATTCAAATTAGCAACTGCTGACCTACCTTGTACATAGGATACTCCGAACAAGTGTATTTTGCTTAGGACCACTCTATTTCATATGCCTTGAAAATGACTTTCAAAAACATCCACTTTCAGTGCATTTGAAAATTATTCTTTTAAGATGCTTCTTACTGTCTTCAGAGTGGGTCAGACATGCATGACTATCCCTATAAACAATGATTTAGAGGAAGAAATTTAACACTCGAGATTTGCTGCTTCCATTTCCCAATAATTTTGTGCTTTCCTTGCCCTCTGCTGTGTTATCAGTCATCCAGGTCCCAGGGGAAATACTCCAGGCCTGAAGTTAAATTAAGCCTCTATCTCCAGTGATTGTCTTCAGCAAACCCTGTACATTCCCAAAAAAATCGTATCTGCATTGAATACAGCCTTAAATGCCAAAAGACAACAGGGATAGCTTTCTTCCTTGTTGACATGAGTGCTAAGATTAATATAGGATAACATTTGAAAGGGAGAAAAAGTAACTGAGCTCAAAAATAAATTGTACATATATTAACTTATTAATCAGAACTGTTCTCTGAGTTAAAGATTAGTTTGAGAGAAGCATTATGGTTTAGTGTGAGGTGTCCCTGCCTGTGGCAGAGGGGTTGGAATTAGATGATCTTAAAGTCCTTTCCAACCCTAACTATTCTATGATTCTATGAGCCCTCATCTGTTACCTATGAGAGAAATAATGGTGAACTTAGAAAGAAACATTGTTACTGCACCTCTTATTTAGTTTTGTTAATTAAAAAAGCAAGCCTTTCTGTGTGCTACAAGGGGGTCACTCTGACACTTATTTCTGGATATAACTTATAGACGTCCCTGGCTCAAAAGATGGCATTATGTGGGCTTATCAAATAAAAGCAGAACAAAATAATAAACTAATTCAATAGATGGCTTTTCCTAGCTGCTCTGAGGTGAGATGATAAAAAATAGGGCTTTTAGCAATTGTATAGCTGTGCATGCCCTCAATGATAAATGACACGAACTAAGAGTCAGGTCATTACTGGGGGTGAAGATTCTTGCAATGAATGGACTTGCATCATCTTTTGATGGGAAATGTTCTTAAAGAGCTGTGGGTAGATGGTTACAGTAGGCTAGTAAGAGTGCTGTTCCGTATGCTTACAAGGATGGGTTTGTGACAGGGGATGGAGCTTTCTGGGGAGCTAGGTTCTTCCCAGGGACAAAATGCAACAGCAGCAGCAGTCTGTCTTGTACCCAAAAGGGACCTACAGAAAATCTGTAGATGGGATTTTTTGCAACAGATGCTCTGACAGGACAAGGAGGGGATGGCTTTAAACAGAGAGAGGGGAGATTTAGATTAGATATTAGGAAAAAATTCTTCACTATGAAGGCAGTGAGTCATGTGACACAGAGAAACTGTGTCTGGCCCATCGCTGGCAGGGTTAAAGACCAGATTGGGTGGGGCTTTGAGTAACATGATTTAGCAGAAGGAATCCCTGCCCATGGCAGGGGGATAGAACTAGATGAGGCCACATTCTATGATTTATCTATGCTTGTCGGAAAATGGGCATGTGTGGCCCCTTTCCCAGCTGTCACTCTGTGTTAACAAATGTCAGGGGTGGATCCTGAAGGACAAGTAGAATATATTTTAACAAACAATTTACTTGTTCAGGTAAAGTTAAGAAGAAAATTACAAGCTTTCAGCTGAAAGAATCAAATCCAAAATCTATCATTGTAGACCTACAAGATGAGTTTGAAACTTGAACAATTACGCCCTTTTTTATCTTTAAAATAAATATTTACCTCCTTCATGAGCTAAAAGATATCACAGAATCAGAGAATGGTTGAGGTTGGAAGGGACTTGAAGAGGTCAGCTGGTCCAACCCCCAAGCTCAAGTGGATCCATCAAAACAAGTTTCCCAGGACCATGTCCAGGCTTTGTAATATTTTCAAGAACACCACCTCTCTGAGCAACCAGTGCCAGCACTTGGTCACCCTCATAGTGAAATAGTGTTTCTTGATGTTCAGAGAGAATGTCCTGTGTTTCAGTGTGTGTCCATTGTCTCTGGTCCTGACGCTGAGCACCACCGAAAAAAGCCTGTTTCCATCCTCCCTCCACCCTCCCTGTAGGTATTTGTACACATCAGTGAGATCCTCCTGAGCCTTCTCTCTCCCCAAGGAAGAACTTTTAGCTCCCTTAGCCTTTCTTCACAGGAAAGATACTTCAGTCACTTCATCATCTTGGTGTCACTTTACTAGTATGTCCACGGCACTGGACACAGCAGTCCAGTACTCACCAGTACCAAGCAGAAGGGAATGTTCACCTCTATTGGCCTGCTGGCAACACTCCTCCTAAGGCAGCACAGGATACCATTTGCCTTTGTTGCAGCAAGGACACATTGCTTCTCATGTGTCAACCAGGACTCCAAGGTTCTTTTCTGCTGAGCTGCTTTCCACTTGACTGGCCCCCAACACATACAAGTGCTTGGGGTTGTTCCTCCCCAGGTGCAGCACTTTGCACTTCTTGTTGGACTCCATGCTGTTTTTGTCCTCCCAGTTCTCTAGGCTGTTCCTCTGGTTGACAACACAATCCTCTGTCATAACACCTACTTTTGTGTCATCAGGAAACTTGCTGAGGGTGCACTCTTTCCCATTATCTAGATCATTAATGACAATGATCACCTGCAGATTTGATTCCTCAGGTGCAATCCAAATTACTGGTCTCCATCTAGAGTTCATGCCACTGGTCACCACACTCTGGACTCTGCTGTTAAGCCAGTTCTTCAGCCATGTTACTGCTCATCCAGCCCATACTTCAGCAGGTTCTCTGTGAGCATCCTACAGGAGACAAAGGCCTCACTGAAGCCTAGATAAACAATCCCTTGCTCTCCCTTCATCTATCAATCCAGTGGATTCACCCTAGAAGTTTATCAAGGTGATCAAACATGACTTCCAGTTGGTGAAGCCATGACTACTAGTGATTATTTACTTTTCCTTCATATGCCTGGAAATGGTTTCCAGGATTAGCTGCTCTACTACATTCACAGGGATCAAGGTGAGGCTCACTGGCCTGTAGTTCCCTGTGTGCTCCTTCTTGCTCTTCTTGAAGATTCATTACATTTCACACCCACAAGCACAAGATAGAAGAGATATCTGCTTTCCTACAAGCTTCAGATACTTGTCCAACATGCCATGATCAAACAAAGATTATTGAGAGTGACCTCAGAGTGACATCTGCCAGATTCCTCAGCACTCATGTGTGCATCCCCTTAGGGGTCATGGATTTACATACGCCCAGCAACCTAATACTTTTAAACCAAGGATACATCTACCTTACTTTGTAATGGTAAATCTTAAAAAGTTGCAATAAAGAACTGTTTAGCTCTTTTTAAACAGGAAAGAAATTTTATTTCTCTCAATATTCTCTTATTGCAATATTGCTGCATTATGGCATTTAAATTTTGAATGTTTGACTCTTTCAGAACCGGTAATAATTATGCCTTTTTGTCCAGATGAAAGCTCAGTGAGGTGGGCTGACCCTGGCTGGAAATCTGGTGTCCACCAAAACTTCTCTATCACTTCATTCTGCAGCTGGACAGGAGAGAGAAAATATAATGAAAGGCTCATGGGTTGAGAGAAAGGACAGGGAGAGATCACTCACTAGTTACCATCACAGGTAAAACAGACTCAAGTTCAGGAAATTAATTTAATTTATTATCAATCAAATCAGAGTATGATAGTATGAAAATAAAAAGAAATCTTAAAACACTTTGCCCCCCACTCCTCCCTTCTTCCTGAGCTCAACTTCACTCCTGATTTCTCCACTTCTTTCCCCCGCAAGGCACAGATGGGTTGGGAATGGAGGTTATGGTTAGTTCATCACATGCTATCTCTGCTGCTCCTTCCTTCTCAGGAAGGGACTCCTCACACTCTTCCCCTGCTCCAGTGTGTGGTCCCCCCCATAGGAGACAGTCCTCCGTGAACTTCTCCAGTGTGAGTCTTTCCCACAGGCTGACCTTCACTAACTGCTTCTGTGTGGGTCCCTTCCATGGGATAGACTGCTCCAGTGTGGGTCCCTGTGAGGTCACAAGTCCTGCAGCAAACCTGCTCCAGTGCAGGCTCTTCTTTTACTGGGGCCACAGATCCTGACAGCACCCTGCTTCAGTGTGGGCTTCCCACAGGGTCACAGACTCCTTCAGGCATTCCCCTGCACCAGTGTGCGGTTCTCCATGGGCTGCAGGTGGAATCTTTTCCACCATGGACTTCCATGGGCTGCAGGGGCACAGCTGCCTGACCATGGGCTGCACCATGGGCTGCAGGGGAATCTCTGCTCCAGTGCCTGGAGCATCGTCCCTGCCTCCTGTCTGCAGGGCTGTTGCTCTCACATATTCTCACTCTTTTCTCCCAGCTGCTGTTGTGCAGCAGGGTTTTTCCTCTTCTTAACTGTGTTATCCTAGAGGTGATATCACTGTCACTGACAGAATCAGCCTTGTCAGCAGGTGGATCTGTCTTGAAGCCAGCTGACATTGCCTCTGTTGGACATAGGGAAGCTTCTAGCAGCTTCTCATGGAAGCCCCTCTTGTAGCCCCCATACTACCAAAACTTTGCCACACAAATCCAGTATACTTACCTTAAGGCCAAATTTTTATAAAGAATATTATTAATATTTTTAAAGAATGGCTTGGGTTTCTTTTGATCATCTTAAAGATGTGGCTTTAGGTGTGGGATAAAAAGGTGTGTGAGTGTAGAGATCTGAAAAGTAAGCTTCCAAAGAATTACAGGACTGGTATTTGCTACTTTACATGCTCATTTATCCTGCCTTTGTGTAGATTGCAGCCTTTATAGTCCTACTTCATCTGTGCAAATGATATTACTTTCCCACTTACCAGCTTTTTCTCACTCTCTAATGTAGGACATGTAACTCATACTAGCAGCCTTGTCACTAAAGAATTTAGTGTAGAGATATCTGTGGGATCTACATTCACACCAGATCTGATTTATTTGAGGTTGGTTTCTCTTTCCTCTGGGTGGGAAGAAATAGCTATTTTTTTTCCTCCCAGCAAAATAATCGAAATTATTTGTGCTGTTGTATTTGAATACTCTCAGATCAATGCCCACATTTAATAGGGTGAAAAAAAAGCATATTTGAATAGAAATTACATATGAATACTTTAACATATGTTATACCCATTTTCTTTTTTATGGTTATACTGTCACCATCTAGTACATGACAGCAGAAGCTGGGGCATGGCAATCTATGCTCTTGCTGGAGAAATTAGTGCTGCTAAGCTACGATAGTATCTTGCTGGAATTAGCTCATGCATGGTGTGTGATTTTGTCCTTTGGTGGAGGCGATCACAAACCCAACTGCCCAGTTCCAGTAGAGCCCTTATGTTGTGGAAGTAGGCTCAGTCAGGAGACTAAAATGCACAGAAAGCTACTATACTTTTCCCAAGAAATGTATATTAAAAAAATAACAATGGCTTGATATTTTTGTGCAAACCAAAGACTGCTCACTTGTCTAGAAAAAGAACTTGTAACATAATGTGTGACAGTGCCAGGTCCAGGTACCAGCAGGTGCCTCCTGCAATAGCAATGTATTCAGACAGATGTATCTTTATTTGAGTAATCCATCTCAACCAGTGCTGAGCTGAGCAACTCAAAGATGTGTCACACAGTATCACAGTATGCTAGAGATTGGAAGGGACCTCAAAAGATCATCTAGTCCAATCCCCCTGCCGGAGCAGGAGAACCTAGATAATGTTACACAGGAATGTGTCCAGGCGAGTTTTGAATGTCTCCAGGGAAGGAGACTCCACAACCTCCCTGGGCAGCCTGTTCCAGTGTTCCGTCACCCTCACTGAGAGAAGTTTCTTCTCAAGTTTAAGTGGAACCTCTTGTGTTCCAGTTTGTACCCATTACCCCTTGTCCTATCACTGTTTGCCACTGAGTAGAGCCTGGCTCCATCCTCGTGACACTCCCCCTTTATATATTTATAAACACTTACAAGGTCACCCCTCAGTCTCCTCTTCTCCAAACTATAGAGACCCAGCTCCCTCAATCTTTCCTCATAAGGGAGATGCTCCACTCCCTTAATCATCTTTGTTGCCCTTTGCTGGACTCTCTCCAGCAGGTCCCTGTCCTTCTTGAACTGAGGGGCCCAGAACTGGACACAATATTCCAGATGCGGTCTCACCAGGGCAGAGTAGAGGGGAAGGAGGACCTCTCTCGACCTACTAACCACCCCCTTCTAATACACCCCAGGATGCCATTGGCCTTCTTGGCCACAAGGGCAGTGTTGGTTCATGGTCATCCTGTCGTCCACTAGGACCCCCTGGTCCCTCTCCCCTACACTGCTCTCTAACAGGTCGTTCCCCAACCTATACTGGAACCTGGGGTTGTTCCTGCCCAGATGCAGTGTGTCGTGAAATTATATGGTGAAAATTCCTCTGCCTTTATCCCCTGTATGCTTACACTTTTTCACTGCTGTGCAAAATAGAATGTACTTTTTACCTTATCAGTAAAGAATTTATCTATTCATGAGAATAAACCAGAAAAGTTCTTGTCAACATAATGGGCATTAGGACAATTATCAAAATTTTATCATTATAAATTTCTCATGTATATAACTATGTAAATACATTGTTATGCTAAATAAATTCCAATGAGATCTTGTTCTCATAGTATTATCATGTCTGTCATGTTTTAGGTTGCCATCTGTATTGTAATAATAGCAGTAAGAAGTGATAAAAGAAATTTAATCCACAATAACAACTTGTTTAATAAAAATAACCATTTTCTTATTTCTTCTTTATGTTAAAGAATCCATGTGCTATCACATAGTTCCTCACAATTTTCTGGGGTTCTTACAGGTTTTCTGCCAGATCACATTATAAAGAAGGATGATCTTTGCGTGGTTTTCAGTTCTGTTGCTCTCCATGTACAGAAGAACCTTTGCCATCTCTCTGTCCAACCCCTCTCTTTAAAGCACTTGCTGCTTTTGCAGTTGCAAAGGTTGTTGGCAACAACAAAACAAACTACAACATGATCATTGTAGAGCTGTTGTTTGTGAAGCTGTGCCAGAGAGGAAATGGATCCACCCTTTTCCCTGGTGCTCTGTGCAGTATATTGCTTTGATTCTACTTGCTGCCAAAACGTTGATTTTAGCAGTGCTTATTTGAGAAAAACATAAGGTTTATCTAGATAAGAATGATGTTGTCTGTTGCCTCACTGTATGTCAGAGCATCATTCAAAACAGTCAGAGTTTTGGTTAATGGATTTAGGTGCATTCTGTTCTGTGCCTGCTTGTGGGGTTTGTTAACACAGACAAGGACAATGTGTAACAAATTTTTATTCCATCATCTCAGTGGACTTTAAAATGAAATCATCTGACTATCCAAGTTTTGAGATTTTGGGAGGACTGGGAGCAAGTTCTGTGATCCTGCTACAGAACTGAAAGTCTCAAGTAATTACTGGCTTTGGCTGTCAGAACTGCTCTGAGATCTGACTGCTCTGAAGGAACGATGCGTTTGCCACACTTGAGTTAAAGGAACATGCAACAGTGACAGGCCTCCATTTCGAATTTAATTCTTATAAAGATTTTTTTATTCTTCTTTTAATCCACTGAGGAAATTTGTTAACAAAACCTAAAATATTTTGCATAAGGCCTTTGATGTGATATTTTTTTTTACTATTTTTTTACTGTAGTGTACGCTAAATTAATATTTTCAACACTGGACTTAGGTAATTTCTGTCTAATTGCAAATATTTGAAAAATTAATGTTAATTGAAGAAATACATTCTGTTTTCTGGGTGGGTTTAAATTGATTTTGTAAAACTGTCATAAAAATGTTGCATCCAAGACAGCTAGTGCATCCATTTTTCCTTAATGATTATGATTGATACTGAACAAATGGATATTCTATACCTGGCAAAAAGATTCCTGAAGCTAAAAAATGCCTTTCAAATACTATTTTTTTGGTAATTAGTGACCTACTGGAGTTCATTCGAAGTTGCTTTCTGATCCTAAAATTTACCCTGACAAGAAGTAGAAGTCTGGCTGATTTTTAGAAATGCAGGTGACCAGCATTGAACTACCAACTAACTGTGATGTGTGCTTGGCATAATTGTGGTAATGTACAAAAATATTAACTGTCAAACTTGAACAAAGGTGTGATTTTGAAGTAATTTAAGAAGACATAGGGTTATTTCCAAACCACCTCACACATTTGGAAAAGGAAAGGTTAACAAATCATTATAATTAGCATCTTGGTTTTATCATGTTTGTGTTTTTTGTCTATGAGTAGTTTGCTAATTTCATGTAACTTACAACTTCAAAGCAATCACTGCATGAATAATTTCTGTCCCTGAAGAAATTGAAACTAGGTGCTCTCTCTGCAATTTTAGTGATGTGAAATCACTTCCATATTATGTCAGGGCTACTATAACTGACTGTTTCAACCTTAAGGTCACTAGTTTAAGAATAACTTTACCAGACATGTTCTAGCAAATTGTTTTAGCAAGTGCAATGCACATTGAACTTTTCAGCTGTGCTTGCCAAACGCTAAGGTAGAAAAATATCCAAGAAGATATTGCTTACTTGTGCAGAAGGTGAAGGTATGTGTTCTGAAGATTATGCAGCTTTGCCAATGAAATCAGATTGAATTAAATCAGTTTTGTTACTGTATGGTATTAAGGTAGAAGAATAAAAGCATACCTGTGTTTCTCTACAGGCCTTCACTTTTTTCTGTCAAAGCTTTGCATGTAGCCAGTGGGCTAACATTTACAATGACTGCAAAAAAATGCAGTTATGTTGTGTATATGAACGGTGTGTCCACTTTTCAAGTTCAGTTCATAAAATATATGACTCTGTTCTTTCTAAGACAGTGACCAATAAGTGACGATTCTTCAGTGTTTTGGAAGACTCAGTCTTTGGTTTCGGGTTATTTTCTTGGGGTTATTTGTGGTCTTTTGTTTTTTATTATAAAGCCTTACTTTATTTTTCTTCCAGCTTCATGATTGCACAAGTATTCTTATCATAGGTGAATTAACATTTAAACTATTTCTACTCCAGACTCTCTTGGTTTTGCATTTATAAGAAAGGAAAAGTTTTAACAAAATAAATGATAAAAGCTGAGGTCTAGAGCTATGTAAAGATGAAGTGCTGCCAAATCTTTTGAAGATGGAGAATTACTACTGCTTTACCCTGAGACAGGCTTCCATGCTTTCCAGTGTCTCTGTGTTGTGTAACAACACTTATTATTCTGTTGACCGTAAATATTTGTCCTCTGTTTAGAAGCTGTACTAGTGTTTAAATATCTACAATGAAGATTACTATGGAGCTCTCAATAGGACTGGATAATGCTTTATGTAGTTTCTTCATATGTTGTCAGAGGGACTGTGAAGAGTAAACCACTAGGTGGTATTAAGATTCTTTCTTCTGCATAGCAAGAACACATACAGCTCTTAAAAGTCTATTTCTTTCTACATGCTCTCTTTCCTATCTTCACCACTTTCCACAATGTCACTTCTAACTAGCGGAATCTTCCATGTAAGCTCTAGGTTATGTCCAAGGACATAATACAGGTTGTCTCGGCCAAACATTTGATAAAACTTAGATTTTTGTAGTTTTACTCAGGGAATTCTCACATGCATGTTGCTGTTTTTATGACATCTTTAATTTTTGAAGTACTCTGTAAGTGCAATTTCCTGCACATACAATTGACCCAACTTGTAGGGAAGGAAAAGTAAGTTCCTGCTAGACTGCTAGAATGCAGGTTTTAAAAATAAAGATGACTAGTTTTATTTGTTTATTTACTTACTAATTGGCTTGCATATCTTGTTGAGGATTCAAGACTAAATTTCTTTTGGGTCCAATAATGCCAGCACTAAGTATTAAAGCAGGACAAAGATCTACATCAAGAATATAATTGGTATCATTAAGTTATTAAGGCATTTTCATTGTGAAAAAAATCCTTTCTGGTAATGTTTCACTTAATTTAATTAAAAATTTAAAAGAGCTATAAAGTTTTTTAAATATCACAACAGATAAACTAGGCATTTTTAATTTAATTTTCCACTTCTTTGTTTCAGCTTGTTTTCTTTGTTTTCCATCAAAAATACAACATAATAAATGTTTCCTCTACCTACTTAATATATCTTTGAAATATTACTAATAAATTTTATGACACAGTGCCATAAAATGTATACATATATTTAGGTTTGTAATGACTTTTGCTAAAATGCACACTTTGGGAGACTCTAATTATTAGAATTAGCTAGCAAACATTTCTGTTACTGGATGTCTGGCAATAATTTTGTACCAGTCCAGCTCCAAACCAGCTGTGGTTCACATTCTCAGAACTGGGCAGATGTAGGACGTAGGTTGATATCAGAGGCACAAACACCTGTACTAGTTGTGCCATTTAATGTCTCTCTTTTTTATCTGTGGAGAACAGGGTTGAAGTTAAGTGGGAAACAGAAAATTAATCTGTGCTAATAACTGACTTGAATTTAATAGCTCCTGTCTTTGGGATTATATCATGCATCACGTATAAATATTTCTGTCCCTGTGAGTGATTATGGATTTCCAAATGCAGCCATGAAGTTTCAGAGACAGGTTATTACCAGGATTGTGTTATCAACAGTGAATACCAAAGACTTGCTGCCCTCCTGGTCAGTGAGCAGGATGAGTTCTTTTTGTTTAAATACTTTATATTCATTAAGTAGCTGAGATGATGCATTTTCAATGCCTGCAGGAAGATTAAATAATTTAAAGAAATACATCGATCTTATTAAAAATCCTCATGGCTTTTTATTTAGATGGGTTTATTAAAAGAGATGAAAAATTCACTTTACCTCAAACTCATAATTTAAGTTTCTGCTAGAGCATTCTTTTAATGACAGTTCACTGTGCTGTCCTTAAGATACTTAGTTTTCAGAAACAGATTTAAATTATGCTGGATATGGTTCAAACTCTTCTCATGAATCTGACTTCCCTTAGAGATTTCCAAACGCTAAAATAAAAATGCTCTGAGGCAACAACCACCCTGGAATGGCAAGAAGAATAACTTTATCTATGTTGCTGACTGGAGAGTTTATGTTCCCATATTCAAGCAGAGTGCTGCATCTAAGTCTTTCATGATAATAGGAACCGCCTATTTCTACCATTTGACTCCTCCTCTGTGGTCTGACAGGCCTGAAGGATCAGGACTAAAAATGTGCTGCAGACGGGATGACGCAATGGCATTGGGCAGGACAAGATCCTCCAGGTGACCTGGCAAAGCTCCAGAACAGGACTCCTGACAGCTGATTTGCCAACATCAAATGAATTAGCTCATGCCTGGAGGTGGCTATGGGTGCTGAACTTCCAGTCCATGGGAGCACAGTGCTCCTGTGACCTGAGGAAAAGCTTCATTGTGACATTTGTCTGCTGCACTGTGAGCTCTGCCCAGATAATTCTGCGTTTGAAGAAATTTTGAGGAAAGCAGGTCTTTGTGTCCTGAAACTGTGCTGCCAGCAATCTTGTGTCTGCAAAAAGGGAAAATATGCCCAGTGATGCTATGGCAAATATGTGTGGTTTTCGGTTTATATTACAATAATTACAGTATTAAGTAATGGGTCATCGATGTTGCATGATGGTAGATGAATAATGCTTTTGATGATGTTAATGGATACCAGGAAAAGATTTCAAGGAGTGCATTCATTTGATTCTGTTTTTTCTCCCACTCACAAATTTCTTTAATTTCAAGTGGGCCTCCTACAGCACAGGAAAAATAACACAATTGCAAACACTTAGCCATGAAATATTGGTTGGGAAGTTGAGGCAGTTAATTCAGACAAGTACAGAGTTGTTTGTATGTTATGATTAATAACAAAAATATTTTAAGCTGGCATGACAAACCAGTGCAAAAGCCTTTGAATGAGATGTATTTAAATTACTGCTCTTAGAGTGAACAAACTAGATTGATGTAATGTCCCCATGTAGACATGCCCTTGCTCTGCTTGTCTTCCTGCTTTGATCTGAGATCAGGGAGTGAGATGAAAGCAGAGCAGAAGAGTGTTCCCTATTGTACCTCTATAAGTGATCACATCTATCTTCATGTGATGACATGGCAGCTGAGGCCATCTCAGGTGACAGAGCTCATTTCCCACAGTTATAAATGCAAAGGGATTGTGGGCAAGGAATTTCAATGAAGGGCACTTGATTTTGCAACTTGCTTCTAAGGATAACCAGCAAGCCCTGTATCAGATGACTGAATCATTTGTGCTGCCTATTTGTTGAGCCACTTTTTGCAAAATGGTTGTGGTCGAGACAATGGTAAAGATGTAGGTGCCCATTTCACAGCACAGGATACATTATTAGTTAATTGGCACATGCAAAATAGGAGTAGTTTCTCAAAACTAATGAGCAGAGTGTAATCAAATGTTAGTTATTGATGTGATTTATAGCAAAATGACTACACATTGTACATAGATCTACATACACACAAAAAATTATTACTTATTTGTTTTCAACTAGTAATAAGGAACAGGAGTCATGATCACAAGGGTATTCTGTTAGGCATCATATGGAAGGACTGTCTTCACCTAAAAGGGCTTACAACACTGACTACACATCTAAAGTCGCCTTGCCTGGTTAAGCTTGCAGGGATACAGTGTGATTTGTTTTCATCCAAGATTAAAGTTTTCTATTCCCTAGTGAATGTAGTGTGGAGGAAGCAGTAGAATGTTTTTCTTCTGAGTTTCCATGACCTTCTCGAAGAAGTGATTTGTTGGCTTTTGCTGGCAAAACAGCTCTGCTGGAGCACTGAATCACACCCTTTTGCAGAAAACATTGACATGAACTTAATGTTTGTAACTTCCATACAAAAAGACTTTTTATTGCTGCTCTTGGATTAGATTTTCTCTTTATACATTCACACAGAAGCTAGCTTCATGCTGCACTTGATAAGATGTTGCTGTAATTTTTTCATTGTTAACAGGTAATTACTCTTTGCAATGTTTAAAGTTAACCATTCTTCACAACAAGAATCTTTTTCTGCTCCATTAATGTAAATGGAAACAAGACAGCATATATACTTTTAAAATTAGATCTTTCATAGCCCATAACTGAATAATGGGCAAAAGGTCCAAATTTGTTATAAATTGTTTGTTTGTAGAAGCAAAATGATATCACATTCACTTAGCTTGTCTGTAAATTTCCATGAAAATTATGGACTGAGGTCAAGAAGGAGAATTTATTTAATGTTTAAAAAAAATTCATTAAGATTGCAAATTAGTTCCTTCAACTAATGATTTGTTTTCTTCGACCACCATTGATCAAACTGGTATGGTTGTCTCATACCAGTAAGAATTGAATGAGAATTCAGTAATCTAAATCCTATCGTTGTTATTTCTATGACAGCCGTGGATGATGGTTGTTTAAAATCCTTAAAATAACCTGAACCAGAGCAATTCCCGGTTATGAATTAAGTGTTAATTTGCGTACTAGAGAGTAAAGGAATATCTTGAACAGTCTCATCTTTTTACATTTTATTGATTAGGGTGCACCTGTAAAAAGAGTTGCTTGAAAAACATTAGTTCAGTTTGACCCTGCCTACAGACCTTTTCCACCAGACTTACATATTAGTTTTTGTCTTCTGGAGACCTAGTCCTGTGTCCTGTAGTTACTGAGGTTGTGAAAGCTGATTCTGAATTTGCATGAGAATTAATAGCTTTCTACTTGGGCATTGCAGCATTTGTACTAATTTAGTGCTTCCACTGAACAGACATTTGGATTTCTGAAAGTGAGCAGCACTAGGGAAAAAGAAAGCCCTTCTTTATTTGCTAGAAGATAGATGAAATAGAGGCAGCCAACAAAATTGGCTGCCTCCCTGGAGGCTGTGGAAAACAGTTTCCACTGCAGTTCAGAGCTGGACATTCATGACCATAGACAGACTATTGCATTAAATTAGGTTGAATTATATAGGTAGGTAGTTTAGTAAGATGGACTACTGCCCACTAGGGAGAATTTTGGAGCTGTGAAAAAATGATCTCTAGCAATGATAATGGATGCAAGGATAACAGTTTATCCTTGACTGAGATGACTTTCCAAGGTTTTGGCCTTATTTCTTTCCCTGAACATCAGATTAATCTACACAGAACAAAAGGAAAAATGTAAATAAAAAAGGGAAGGAAAAAAAAAAACCACACGTATACTTGCACTTTTAAACAACACAAACAAGGCAATTTTATGTAATTTACCTATATCTAATCTGAGTAATGTTATTTAAAATATTTAGAACTTACAATGTTTATGCAGGAATCTAGGGCAAATAAAACAACAAGTAATTCTAAATAATAGCCTAACATATAATTCTATTATAGCATTCTTTAACATAATCAGTTTGTACAAAAACAAAATAAAAGATACAATTTGTGTCATTAAAATTCAACAGACATTTAGTTCTGCTAGAACAGGACTTCCTTCAGCCTCCTTCACACTGACTTTTCAGATAGATTACAAATACACAGGCTTAAACAAAACTAAATAAAAAATATTTTAAGAGCTATAGCACTGAAAATATTTGAATGGCAGCATCTGTATATTTTTATGACATACTGTATCATTGCCTTTTCAAATTTGCCTAAATTGCAGCTTTGCAAACCATAATTGCAATGGATCATACTCGATGGTTATACTTTGTAATGCTGAGCCAATATTAATCAAGTTTCTCTAAATTTATGCATAGTTTTTCCTATTTCATGCTGGTATTTATGTGCTTTGGGTAATTATAGTCATCTATAACTTTAATATGTGGTTGAGTGCCACTCCTATAAACGTATACATATTTGGGATCCGAAGTTTCACACTATGGATGTATCATTGTATCTATGGACAGAAATATAACATCACAGCATTCTCTACACTCTTGGGTTTGCTGTAAGATACTGTACAGGTCCTTTGAACCTCTGTGCTGTGCTTGACTAGATTTCTTAATGACATTCTCCCCCTCTATCCTGCAAATTCTAACTCTAAACTAATTTTTTGTTATCTTTGTGTGAGCAAAAGTTCACAGTTCTAATCAGCTTCTCTTACTGGTGAATAGTGCAGTGAATAATGAAAATCTGTCTGTTTTTGGACCATAAAGTTGTTCTCTGTTTAGATTAGGGACTTCTTTCAGCATGTTTCCCCACTCCCCCCTGTTTCCCAACTGGTGAAGTTTTCTGCTTTTTCACTAGATAATCTGAGTTGTCTTTATTTTGTACATAAAAGAAAATTAGGAACTGAGATCTCCATTTCCTCTGTTACAGTCCAGATTGGAGACAAAAGCAGAGCTGTGCATGATTTCCAGCTTTTCATTTCATCTAGTAGGGCAGCTAGCTAAAATTTTCTGTGGCGTGTTGTCTAGCAAGCAAGAGCAGCTTGTGTGTTGCCCCAGGAACTGTTGGCTCTCATGTGCATTTCGATGGTACAGAGTTCCTGTGACTGCATCTTTATCCCTAGTCCTCTTTTTGCAGGAGACTTACTTCCCACAGTGATCCTAAAAGCTCCCTAAAATTTTTGAGGTGGCTGTTAAACTTTACTGCCTCTTTTTCTGTTCTTTCCAAATGTAGATTTTAAGGATCATAATTGGGATGCAATTACTCTAGCCATGTTCTCTTATGCCTAGTAAATCAGGATCTTTGCCATTCCACACTCTCTCTGTGTTTCCATGTTTCTCCTGGGTATAAATATTTCTGTGAATTAATAGTTTTCTCATTCTTTGCTTTTGATTCTAGAGGTTTTACATTTCTGCTTTTCTGGGTGTGTTGAAGATAGATGGGGTTTACTCAAAGTGAGAAAGATTTTTGTCATTTTCTGTTTATTTTTTTTCTTCTCCTTTTCATTTATTTGCAAAGAGGGTGTGGAAATCTGTTCCAGGAACCTGTGTGTGGAAACACATGACCTGAGAGAGGAACTGTTTACATTACTTACTTACATGTATATCTGGGTGACCTTTCCTGTCATTCATTGTCAGCTGTGGGTGACGTCAAGCAACTTTGAGAGTTGAGTTAGCCCTGGAGGGACGAAGATCTGTTATAGCCTGCTCCAAGGAAGAGTGTATATGCCAATAACCATGAAGGAGCAAAATGCAAAAGGTTTCACACACTGCTCTGTGATGATTTACTGGCTTCCTCTCTTGGGAAACCGCCCCTTTGCTCTATGAGGAGAAAATCTGTTTCAAAGGACTGTGATCAAGACAGCCAGGCTTGGGGAGAGGAATTTGATCACGAGGTTGTTCAATGATGGAACTGTGGTATTGGCAGCAAACCCTTGTGCAGAAGTAGTGCAGGTTAAATTTTCTAACAACAGGGTCAATTTTCTCCGTGCCATAGAAAAAACAAAACACAGAGAAGCCTGTGGTTTTAAAATTAATATTATAATTTTTGTTTATTATTCTACCCCAAAAAGTTGTCATTGAATGATTTGCTTTATATTCTTTCAATAATTTAGTTGACGAATTAAGCTATTTTTCTACAAAAGGAGATGTTTGTGGTTAATCACTGTGTTCTTGGGAGAAGAGAGAAGACTGTTGTTCTTATTTTATTGCTGCACTCCTTGAAGAGGAGTTCCTAGTGCTGGGCCCATTCCTACCGGGACTCTTTGAGTTACCTTTTTTTTTCCAATCCACTCCATCCTTGCTTTAAAGAGCTGGCAACCTAGACCTCAGCAGTTTCAATAGCAATTCTGTACATATGCCTTTCAGATGATTTTTATTTTTTGTCTTAACACAGACTGAAGATATTGCAATGGAATTAAGCAACTGCAGTCTGACATTTGTGGTGCATTGCCTTCACTGGAGTTAAATTCAGCTAGACTGTACAAGCACATAACAATTGTACAGCTTTAAAAAAATGTGTAAAATGCTAGGTTTTATTTCAAAGACAATTCATTTCATGGAGATATTTGCCTAATCATAAGTTTTAAAGTTAGATCCACGAAAATCATAACATCCCACCTCTGATCTTTTTTTCATATTTCAGTGATGAACCAATTTGTCTTATGCCAAAAAGAAGTAAAGCACATCTGATTTTTTGTTCTTTGCCTTATTCACAGGAGTTGCTTTGTCACATTGCTAGCATTGTATAGATCATTTGTACCAGGGCAGAAAGAACTGAGAAACCAATGAATTGCAGCTGCTTTTAAAAAGAAACTGAAAATCAATAATAAATGATTGTTTTCTATAGCAGTTTAGGTCTCTCATGCATCCCCTCTGACATGGGGATGCAACTATAAATTAATTTATTTTGAGGCTGTAAAGAACCTAACTTTCTCTGGACTGACTAGCTGATGTGCATTAACAATATAAAAATAATGCAGAAATAACACAGGATAGCCTTCGAGGAGTGCCGAACACTATAAGTTGTTTTTATAGTTTAATGAGATATAGGTCTATACTTCCAGAGGGAGACACAGTGAGCAGAGCACTCTATAATTTAGTGCTGTAAAATGATCAGGATTCATGCTGTCTATAAAACATGAAAAATGTTCTTCATTCTTTACCAATTAGATCATAGTTACAACTCTCGGTTCCTTTGAGCTTAAAAGGAAACTCTAACTGCTAGACATAAATGAATGCTGTGGTTAAATTAAACCCTTCAACAGCCCAAACAGGCTTGAAAGAAATGTTCTGGATGTTATTAATATGCATATTTAAGTGCTATTTTTAAAATTTAACTGCAAGCCATAGCAAGCACAAATGTTTATAATAGTTATTTCAAAATTGAAGCATTACTTTGAAAAACATTTTTATTGCTGCTAATTTCTTCTCAATAATTTTATTTCAGCTTTTACTAGTGCAGATCTTTTTTTAAATTTTTTTTTCTGTAATGTGATGACAGAAAATTTGCACAGAATGCCCAAAATACCACATTTTCCAGCCCTGAAATAATGTTCCCTTAAAATATGTCATATATAAGCGCAAGGTTCAATTCCCCAAATATGCATGATTTGCAAAGTAAGCAATCTTATTTATTTCAGTGGGATCTCAATGTAGGTAAAGTAAATACATGTTTGCAGAATCAGTGCTTTGATCTTGTGCTTCAGTTTACAGACATATCTGCTCATAGCACAAAATTGCCTGTTGCTTGTCCTGCTATGTAGGGAGCAAAAAGCAGTCTGGGGGAGCAGGAAGTGAGGAAAAGAAGAGATAATAAAGGGTTTTTGGTTTCTGTCACAGGTGGTTGGTGTGGTTAATCTTCTCTGCTTCAGTACTCCACATTTTCAGTTCTTTTGAAATTTGGTCATGCTGACAAGCCACAAACACTGCTTGTTCCTTACAAGAAATGTTGATTGCTAGACAGAAATGAATTCAGGGATGGTTGAGAGGTGACCTTGCAAGACTTCAAAAAGTCAAAGTATGTCATTCTGACATGCCTGATAAAAGTATCATTTAAATATCCATGGAAACTATCTTTCACATTAAGCTCAAGAGCTTTGGTCATACAAAAAAAACTGAACTGTGAAGGGATTTCAAAGATATACCTTGTCCTTTTGATCTCTGCAGCTAATTCTTTCCCTCAACTCAGTCCTTAGTAAGGTTTTTGAAGGTGCAGCTAACTTCAATATTCAGTGGGAATGCTATGATCTGTTTACTGCTTTGATGTTCTTTATAGACTACTGCTTTCTCTGAATAAGGAATGTGTAGCAAAACACATGTGAATCCCCTACCCTTTATTTAAAAATTAAAAGTGCATTCATCTCCGAATATGTCTCTATTTGCATGTGATAGGTGGGAAGCAAGCTAAACACGCCTGTATTGCCAGAGAGGTATTCAAAACCAGGCAGCTAAATCAGTAAGTACTAGTATCCCTATTTCCCTGCAAGTCTGGAAGTGTGTTTGTGCTATGCATTGTCATCAGTATCACCTCTGATATTATAGTTATTTAAGCTGTATTTACTTATATGTAGTTATAGTTAAACCATGACAGTAGTCAGCTAACAAAATGAACTATAACACTGTTGATGCAATAAGTGAATTAAGGGATATAAAGAGTACATATTCTTTCTTCTCTGATCTTGTACCAGCAATATTAGCCAGGTATTTTTCCAGTCTATACACAAATGTTACAATATCATTTAATATGTTTTCAAGATCACCACTGTAGAAGTGAGATATCTTCTTATTACTTTATAATTGTGTTCAGCGATAGAATATTTGTAAAACTGCAGTTCGTTTATCCTACTTTCAATATACAATATTTTAAAATTTCACTAAAAATCACAGAAATCATAGGAATCATAGGATGGTTTGAGTTGGAAGGGACCTTAAATATCATCTAGATCCAGCCTCCCAGTCCTGGGCAAGGACACCTTCCACTAGGCTAAGTTCCTCCAAGCCCCATCCAACCTGGCCTTAAACACTGCCAGGGATGGGGCAATCTTTGTGGAATGCATTGTTTTATCTAGATATGTAATGCTATGAGAAAATTCTTGTTATTCTGATGTTTTTCCTTAGCTTCATAATTATTTAGTGGATTAGCATGCAAAAAAAATCTCAACAAAACACAACCCCATGTTTTTAAAATACTTGACACCTACTATTGATTAAATCTTACTCAGGACTTTCAGGCTTTCTAGAAGATTAATGCAATAATATCTTCCTAAATTTTTTGTCTTTTTTTTTTTTCCCAGTACTTCATTGATTTTATTTTTTTTTTAAAGCTTTATACCACCTATGATGTACAGGCCTTCAGTTTTCTTGAGAATGTAAAAATTATCGGGTCCTTTTCACCAGCTGCTCTTTTTTGTAAAAGACAAACATCAGAATAAGTATGTAATTAAATTGGAATGACTGATTTGTAATAACTAATGAAGGACACTGTTACTTTCATGTGACAAAGCATTTTTAAGTACAAGTTAATTGAGCTTACTCACTCTTAAAGTGTAGAGTTAATATTATCCCCCTCATCACAGGCCCCAGCTGTGAACAGTCCTGGGTCCCTTCTGGACAGTAAAACCAAGCAATAAACAGCTGTGTGTTTTGTGAATAGATGGGACCAATGTTTACTTTGAAGATGTGATCCTGCTGACCTTATTAAAAGTAGAATGCAAGGAACTACCTTGGAGCAGGTGAGAAAGTCCTTGGAAGACAATTTTAGGTAGCTATATAGAATTTCTGTTCACCATTGGTCTCCTTTAGGGCTCTGGTGAATTTTCCTGTTGGTACCAAAGTCATCGCTCTCTGTCACTCAGCACTGGCTGTGTGGCAGGGCTCGTCACTGCAGGGACAGCAATAAGAAGAGCAGGACCATATGCTCCTGCTGCAGGTGCTCAGACCCAGGTCATAAAGTCATCTTTGAGGACAAGCATATTTTTGCCAATGTGTTGATCTAAAAACAGGAATAATCATAGCTTAGGCACAAAGTCCCCTCTACAGTAAATGAACTCTGCTGTAACGACAAAAATGTCCAATTTCCAAGAGTTTCCACTTCCTATCTTCTTCATGTGTATAAACATATGATGGGAGGAAGGAAAAGAGATGGAAGTTGCCATACAGATAGTTACACAATGAATGTAAATTAAATTTCTGCTCTGCCAAGACTGATATAACAGAGGAGAATAGGAAGGTTTTAGTGAAAGAAAGAATCTAGTCATGGGCTGGAGTAAGAAAACATATAAAACCTGTTTTACTTAGCTTATTTATTTCAGTCTTATTAAGGTGTAGGCACCAGAATGAAGTAATTTGCAAAGAAGTCCCATTAAATTGCTTGAATTACACAGCAGCTGTGTGCAACATTAGGTGTGACTTCTCTCTGTGTAAAGAAAAAATATCAAGCCCCAACTTTCGGAGCAGAGGCAGGGAAGAAGAGCAATAACTGGTAAATGCCAGGGGAAGTTTCTGACACTAGGGCTGGTGGCAACCGGAAGTGAGAAGGAAACTAACTAGAAGTCTTTTAAAGATTAAACATGTAGAAATGGTTGCAGGAATATAGAGGGGTTTTGCTCATTCTCTTGCCTTTTGGAGACAAGTCAGGTCTTGAGTAAAATAAAGTTTTTGCTCATGTTGGCTGCCAGGATAGTTTCTTTGATCTCCCACTTACTTAAGCAACTTCCTACTGCTCTACTTATAATGAAAGTTTTGGAACCCCTGGGCATTTTAATAAAGTGCCCTCAAAAATGCTGTGCCTGTTGGCTAGGGAGGAGGGGAGGGGAGGGAATTTCACAAGTCATCAGACGATTTAATGTCACAGCCACCTGAGGGGATTGACAGAGTGGAAATGGAGCAATTTTAGGAGTAACGCTTGTAAATGTATGTGGTCACTTGTATAAATGTTATCACAGCTTGCTTTACATTAACTCTCTCCTTGAGGAAGGGAAAACAAATTAAAGTTGACCAAAACAGTGCAAATTCTGTTTATGGGGACAGGGAGGTGGGGGAAGGAATGGTTTTGGCGTTCTAATCTCAAATGAATGTATACTTAGGCAAGGATAAAAAATAGTGATGATGAGATAATCCAAACTGGATAAAACAGATGTAAAGTGGTTGATTAGTCTGCTTTTAAAGGACACTGTGGACACACAGTAACAAAGTACAGTGCAAGGAGAATTTTGAAAGCAGTGGAAAGAAAGGGCTTTAATGTTTCAGAACTTAGAATGTTCAAATTAAAGGTGATACTCTTTTCCACTAACACTGTAACTGAGCTGCACAGTTAGATGAGAGATCTTGAGGTATGAGGATTTTTTCATGCCACGCAAATAAGACCTTTTCTGTTTTGAGAAGACCCTGTGGATTCCAAGCAACTCCAATCCTTCTCTTCATTTAGCGAAGAGACAAATCTTTTCCTTGGTGAAAGAGGGCTGAATCTGCTACATTTGTCTCTTCGCTAAATGAAGAGAACGGGCTGTGCATGGACATTCAGTCTTCTTTTCATTCAGAGTGACCTTTGAGGGTCTGTGATGTGGCCTTGAAAGTAGAGTCCTGTGTATGCCTAGTGTGTAAGTGATGCTCAGTTAATAGGCGGCTTCCCTTGTCAGAAGTCTATATATTTTAAAGCATAGCATCCTTTGTTGGCAATGTAGACATGTATAATATGTGCATAGCTGTTAAAACTGCAAGACTGCTGCCCTAGGACTCCCTGAGCATTGTGGAGAATTTGTTTCTTTCTATTTTTTTCCTCCATTCATAGATGACCGTCTTCAAGACAGTGTAGTATGGTGAACTACAGCTTGATCAGAAAATGACTGGAATAAATTATCCGCTGTAAAGCTCCTAAGAGGCTGTCCCTTCTCTTTCACTTCAGCTTGAGTTTGAGTTTAGTCCACTCTGTTTGTTCTGCTGCTCATCTCCTTTCCTGTCCTTTCCTGCTTGGTCCTTTTTCTGTCTTTTTTATTTGTTCTTTCTGTATTGCTGACATTCTCCTTCCTATGACTCTTTCTTCCCTGCAGCCTTTTCTATGTCCTTCCTTTATCTTTCATATCCAGATATCTTATTTAATCTACTCTTTTATTTTTTTTCCATCCCCATACCCTACCCTTTGAGCTTTTGCTTCCTATCTCTAGTAGTGACAGTTATCTCTTAATGTAAGGGGATTGGAGATATACAGTTAAAGGAGATACGCTTACTCTCCTTTGCACACTCTGTGCTTATTCTGCTCACTCAGCAACTTTTTCCCAGTCCTCCAGTCTTTACTCCTGTGCTGCACAGCCTCAAGCTCAGTTCCTTGCCAGTTTTCTTTCTGGGGTTGTGGTTGTTTACATTCTTGTGGGAGCTTATCTTTCTCCACTTGGCTTTCCTAGTTTCTCTTCCTCTTCTCCTCTTTCCCACTATTCTTCTTTACCTCTTATCCCTCCATTTTCTTCTTTTTCATGTAAAGTTTGCTTTAGAAAAAAAAAAAAGAAAAAGGATTGCAAAAGTCGGCTAGCATGAAGAGCTGCATACCCATTCTTTGCACACGTTTAAAGGAACTGCACAAACCCACAGAGAGTATAATGAGGTGAAAACCAGCAGGAATCTAGATTTCCCCTGGCTGTCTAGAAGTTCTTTGTTTGACAGAACTCTTACTTCAGGTGAACAGAAGGTTTGATCTCTAAGTACAATTTTATTTGCAATTCATGAATTTCTTTATGAAATGGACATCTGAAATTGCTGGAGGATGCTTCACAAGGGGATTGGAGTACTGCAGCTGAAGTTCAACAAGGCCTTGGACCACTTCTGAATCACGAGTCTCCTTTGTCCAAAGGTTGATTTTTCTTCTGTGATTCTGTTGCATTTGTGTGCTGCATCTTCTCTATTGTCTGTGAAGCCAGGTGGTGAGTGTCTAGATGATATTGATGGAAAGTGAAGCACCTGGAGGGAAAGCAGTAAGCAAGACATTTTTTTTAAATGCATGACTTGGTATTGGCATAACTTGGATGATCTTTTCTAAGTCTCTGTACTGCTGATTTAATTAGGCTGTGGGTTGTTGTTTTTTTTTCAGTTCATGGTTTTTTTGCTTACTTTCCTAATTGTTACAATGGAGAATGAGAAATATTCTGGAAGGTTAAGAGAGGGAGTCTGCAGTGGCCTGGAATGCAGGGTAACTTCTAGTAAATCACAGAAATTTCATCATAACTGAGTTAGACACTTCTATTGGTTGAAAAATTTGCTTTCTGTGGAATGATAAGTAAATTGAGTTCTTCTTGTGTGTAGAAAAAAGCAAAATGAAAAAAAAAAAAAAAAAAGGAAACCCAAAAGATGAAATGAAGTTCTCTGCTAGGAAGGAACCACTGTCTTTTTGGCTAGCATAAGATGCTGCTCTTGACTATGAGCAGCAAAGCTAATTCATCCTTTCCGTGCAGGATAACTGTCATGACTTCCCTCATGATTTCAAACACCATGTCAAATTTCTGTATATCAGGTGAATTACAGTAGATGGCTGAGTGCTTGCTTCCAGTTGTTAACAAAGAAAGGTAGAAGTCCTTCTCTTAAACAAAAGAAATTTAAATTACTTCACATTTGCAGTAGACTAGGAGCCAGCACACATTACTACAGTAACATAACTAATAGGGAATTCATCATGCTATTACAAATCTATCATGTAACTGACTCCTTCCATAATGTCTTACAGGGATAAGACAAGCTCCCAGTGTGATTTGATGTAAGTATTAGATTTGATGTAAGGATATCTTGGTAAAAATACCTAAAAAATGAAGGTAGTTCAAGGTACAAAGGGCAGCTTTATTAATAATTATCCTTCACAGGTAAGAAAAGAAAGTAGTCCCTATAGCAGGGAAATAAACTAGGCTGCAAACTCTGCTTTAGCTCTATAACAAAGTTCTGAGCCAGCATTGTTTGGTGTCATGAGAGCTCTTTATTCCATACAGCCCTAGTTACAGGTCTATATAGGTGTCCTTAAAAACTCCCCTAAAATAAAGTTGTTGCTGCATCTTACTGCATCCCAGTATCAAGTCTTGAGGACTTTCATAATTATACTATACTCTTATCATTCTGACAGCCATTCTGTCTAAACTGACCTGAGGCAGCACAGATTTTAACATGAAAAATAATCTAATTTCAAAACAGTTAGGGTTTTAGGCATGTGTTCCCTCAAGTCTGTGAAGTTACCAGCAATCACTGAAATTTGGCTGGTTTTCCTACAGCTTGGCTGTCTTTCTACTCCTGTTTTGGGGGATTAGGAGCAATGCTGCAATGGGATTCTCACTGACATCCACCATAATCGGTGTCTGTAATCAGTGTTCCTCTGCTGACATTACCTGTGAAACAGAGAAGAGTGCCCAGTCAGCACAACAGACAGACTGGAGGAAAATGAGAAGGGGAGAGGGAAAGAGGCAGGAAAGAGTCTGGAAACAAATTAGAGTCAAACTTGAAAAAGCAGAAGAAGCAATCTTCGGGTATTTGTTGCAATTCTACAAGATTGGGGGTAGATTGTAAACTTAACTTCATGCCTTCTGGCATGAAGTATTTCCATCATTTTTGTTTTGTTGGTATCAGTGTCTACAGCAGCATGTGTTTGAACTTGATGTTCTCAACTGTTCACTGCTAATATAATCTGATGCAAACTAGTGATGCAAAGGGTACTTAGCAAAGATGGTCACTCAGAGAATCGTTTGAAATTTGGTTCCTTATTGGAGATTGATTTGTGACCACTACGCAATTTTCAGACTATTGTAACAGTGAAAACAATCTCAAGTTTCAAACAATAACATTAGCTTGAAAATGTTATTTTACTGAAAAGAATTTTGTCAGGAAGGGTGTAGCTCAGTAACTGGGATAATAATAGGGGGTTACATTGAGAGAGAAAGCAAGCGAGCAGAAACACAAGAAACCACAATATGTAAATGGGGAAGTTGAAAGTAGAAAATGTTGATGACACATATTTATTTTAAATTTATTTGTCAAAGCAATGTTTCAGGTGTCAATACCCTTTATAAGACTAGAATTAATGCCTGAATACTCACCCTGTATGTACTATTAAAGAATTCTCTGTATGTCACTAAATACACAGTTCTACCAGTCCTACCAGGCTGGGTTTAATGAGCAAAATTCTTCCTCTTTCATCTGCAGCTCAGTTTCTCAAATTTCTATCTCAGGTAACTGTCAGCCATCTGTTAGTCAATGAAAAAAACATTTAAAAAGCCCGTTTGACACAAAACTTGATGTAAACTAAACTTTGTATTAGTCCTTCCCTGATCATCATAAGCAGCACATTCATATTATTAGTCTCAGCATTTTGGGGTTTGGCCACATTACTGTTTCTTGCTTAGATTCTATATTTCTGTCCTTTCTCTTTTCAAAAAATGAAGCTTAATTATTTTTATTTTAGTAATCAGTGATTGATTTTGTGAACTAATGCCTGTTCACTGCAATTACTTTAGCTCAGCAGGAAACGGGAAAAAAAAGCCTTCATATTGATGCTATGTGCCGAGTAGATTATACTTCTTAAAAAAAAATGCATTGTCTTGCTCTTGTGTGTGGAAGGATGATTCAAAATTATTTCATTATGTATCAAAGGTTTTCATATGTCTTTAGATCTTTATCAAATACTTTTGTCAGACACTTTTGGAAGGTTCTGACTTGTGAAGGTAATAAGACGGTTTCTTTTGAAGAAAATCTAAACCCACAAATAAAAGAGTATGCTCTTTTGAAATGCCACAAGAAGAGGTTTTATACAGATACAGAGGACTGTTCATGAAGTATCTCATCTGCTTAGAAACAATTGTCATTTAACAGTTTAAACAAAAGCATTTACAGAAAACCACATTTTAAAAATAGCTGTTTTACCATTATAAGGCTATAAAACTCTTTGACATGGCAGAGGTCTCACTTCTCAGAGTTAGAAATCATGTCTGCAAAAATCATAGTATGTTCATTGAATGAAAGATATTTCACTTTGGAAAATGAATGTTATCACAACATGAGCTTTCCTTAGGTGAACAATAATGTATAAAGAACCAAGTACTATTTTTCAGTTTTGGATATGACATTAGAAGAAGGTATAGAGCTATCAGTAACAACTAGAATTTTTTAATTCCTGCTAGTTTCAGGTTAGCTTGTAAATAGTCTGGATTTGTTCCTAAGTTGACTATGCACAGCAGTTAAAGTGACTGTGAAGAAGGTGCATGGTCAAGCAGTCCGTGCATGAGTTCCAGGACAGATACTGAATCAGTGAGCATACTTATCTCTTGGTCCTACTTGCAGCTTCATTAGCCTCAAAAAGAGTTGAATGAAGTAAAGAGGATCATTGATATCTATTTTCCATTTATATTTAATGAACGTATTTCAAATTCTGTTGTCAATACACAGCTTGCATTTTTTTACATGGATCCTTAATTCTTGTTTAGGGTGTTTTAATTACCAAATTGGTAATGTTTCTGCATTACCAATCTAGTTTGGAGCAGCAGAATGATTTTGAAGTAATGTCTCTAACTTTTCCTTGCTTGCCTCATATTTTGTTAGATTTATAAGTTGTTCTGACAGCACAAATTTTATTCCTATCAGGAGAAGGTGACATACAGTTCTGGTGTCCTCAACATAAAAATGACATAGAACTGTTGGAGCAAACCCAGAAGAGGGGCAAGAGGATGATATGGGAACTGGAGCTCCTCCTTCATGAAGACATGCTGAGAAAGTTGGGGCTGTTCAGGCTGGAGAATAGAAGTTTCGTGGAGACCTCATAGCAGCCTTCCAGTATCTGAAGGGGGCCTACAAGGCCCTATCCTGGGGAGGGGCTCTTCGCTAGGTACTGTAGGGATACGACAAGGGGTAAAGGGTCCAAACTTAAACAGGGGAAGTCTAGGCAAGAAATTCTTTACTGTGAGGGTAGTGAGGCACTGGAATGGGTTGCCCAAGAAAGTTGTGAATGTTCCATCCCTGGCAGTGTTCAAGGCCAGGTTGGACGGAGTCTTGGGTGACACAGTTTATTGTAAGGTGTCCCTGCCCAGGCAGGGGGTTTGGAACTTGATGATCTTAAGGTCCTTTCCAACCCTAACTATTTTATGATTCTATAATTCTGTGACATACATTCATATGGGGACAGAAGATCTCAAACCTGTGTGTGGGATACTATAGTCCTCCATCAGTTTTTGATGCATGCTGATCACTAGAAAACTCTTAAACCCTCCAGCTCTTGTGAAACAGAGTGGTTCATCTACTGCACAAAGCACGTGCACTGTGTGGGCTTTCCTATTTGCTGCTGACTGTCAACCTGCTGACTAACCACCAACAGATACACCTCTCTACAGCTCTTTCCTTCAGCTACCTAGGTTTTGGATATCAAGATGTTTCCCCACTTTGTTCATCCTCTTTTTCTCCATTCCTCCTCTCTGTATCTTTTCTCTTCCTCCATTTTATTCCTGTCCAATTTCTTCTTAAAATAGATTGTGCCATTTTGATACATACTCCTTCCACACAGCAGAAAATTCAAGAAGTCTAACGGTAGACTTCTATTGCTGTCTTCAACAACCTCACTACAATCTACAGATAAGACAGAACCAGACTACTCTCAGAAATGTACAGTGGTAGGTTGTGAGGCAACAGTCATATGTTACAGCAAGGAAAATTCCAGTGAGCTATCAGGAAAGAGTGCCATGAAGGTATTAAAAGACTGAAAGGGTTTGCACACAGATGTTGTGGAGTTTCCTCCCTTGGACTGACTCAAAGCTTGAATGGTCACAGTCCTGAGACACTTTCTGTTTGTTGGCCCTTCCTTGGTTGGGAAGTTGGACAAGGTATCCTGCAGAGGTCTTTCCAACCTGTATCATTTTATGAAAGATAAATTCCCCTCTATCTTGACCTTGGTTATGCTTTTGATTCTCCTTGAACCAGACTTCAGTGAGCACGTATTCCATTTGTTACAGTCTGTAGCCTAACTAATACAGCATAGCTAACATCTGCTTTTACTCTACCTGAAGCAGTGATAGTATGCCTTGAAATAAGACTGTGGTTTTATGTATTTAGTGTGCAGTTGGAGGTATGTAAAAATAAACAAATAAACAACAACAAAAAAGCCCTCCTGTAGCCAAAAAACCCAACCAACCAAAAACTCCTGAATGAAAGCAGAAGAAACCCAACCAATCCTTCCTTCTAAAACAAGAGAAAATAATGAAACCCAAACCCCTGTTACTTAACTGAAGTGCAATTTATGTGTGGAGAGTACAAAGATAAGTTTTTTCCCAAATTCCTTTAAACCTCTTAGTTTTCTTTGCCTTTAATTTTCTGTGGATTTTTGATTTAAATTCGAGGAATTTGTCTTCAATGATTTGTAGGTTACATGAGCTACAGATTTATGAAAAAACAGAATTATTATGTCACTCTTAACAGAATATGGTTTAAGGAAAGGCTCTTTAAGGATACCATGCAAAAACAATTTGTTTGAGTTTTTATTTTGGTTAAGCCAGTATTTTATATTAGCTTAAACAACAGAGAAATAAACCATCCTTGAGAGAAACATGGTAGCTCTAGAAGAGCCCTGGATCCAAGATACAGCTGTTAGACAAAAGGGTGGTTAGATCAGATGGAGATAAGGATGAATGAAAAAACACAGATATAGGATACAATCTAATAAAATATATTAGTGTCTAAAAAGGAGTTTACCTACCTTCCTCAAAAGGTTCCTGCCAGCAGGAAAAATGAAGCTCCTTACTTTTGAAGTAAGATGGGAAGTTTTTACTAATGTCATTGAAATTGAGATCTACCTTAAAAGTTTTATCACAGCCAAGCTCCTAAACATCTGTTCCACTTCAAATCAGTGAATAATTGCATTCACTTTTACAGACCAGAGCCAAAGGTCATGTTGGATTAATTATAAATGCAACAGATATAATAGCATAATTCCCACAATTGAAACTTCTGAAAATGTTGAACTATTTTTCCCTTCCTCTGGTGATCTTTCCTCATGAAATGTAGAAGTTTTTTTTGTTTTTTTTTTTCTCTCATCTCACCTCCATTTTGTATGGTGTTGGTTTTTTTTGCTGCTTATATTCTGACAAGTATGTTTTAAGACTGGATGCCACACAATCACTTTTGGTATTTTGTTTGAATTAATGTCAATATCTGCCTGAAAGCTTTAGTTTGAAATATGACAGAATTGTACTTCTATTCCAGCATATTTTTATCTCTGTTAGTACTTGATGTTTCATTTTTGCCTTCTGATATTAGGAAATGGTAACATGGAAAATAGGACTTCTCAAATCCTAAAGGAATAAAAGTACTTTTAGGGCTCTTCCCAAAAGTGTATATAAATGACATTTTTATAGATATTAAGAAATATTTCTCTTGCAAATAAAAATAATTGCAAGAATTTCACCTTTATGAGTATTTCATAGACATAATGTTTTCTGAATTTTTTTTAATAGATTATATACTTTCATCAGTTTGGTGACCTTAACATCTGTGGTATGGGAAAAATACTTTTCTCTTAGTTATTCCTGTGATTATGTTATGACCTTTCTTAGGGACAAAAATAAATGCTAATGCTTCAAGAACAGAATGTGTTCAGTGGAGATGCAGAACCCACAGAGAAACCAATGTCTTGAAATGAGTAGATCAGCAGAAGCATCAGGGAACAAATATACTGCATTCGAGAGTTGGAGTGATTTGGTTATATAATATAATATACATATCCCAGTAATTAAACAGGAATACCATGAATAGTTTAGATGGAAGTAACATCAAGGTGATCCTCTGGGATATTACAGGAAAAGAAAAAAGCCACCAGAAAGGTATTTTATATTTCTTGGGATAACGCACTGGTGACTATCTGGCAGCTGGAAAACCAGAGTGTAAAAACACAGCTGTAAGGTAGGAGGTTGGGGAAATCTCTTTCCTTCCTAATGTAGGTGTACCCTCTGATTTGCTTGTACTGAAGCAAATCTTAACAAATTCCTTCCATCCTCAGAGCATTGCTGCAGGGGAACCCACAACATTCTTCCGGTAACCAGGGATAACTATACTATAGAGCCAGCAAAGAGAGCCAATGCTGAGAAGAGCTGAGAGCAAGTTTTATGTCCTGCCAGGGACCAGTCTTTGGGGAGAGGCCTATGTGAGTCTCCAAGGCACTTTGCTTTCTGGTGTCTGTCACAATAGCTATTATTCAGACTTCTTTTCCTACTCTATTCTTTTTTTTCCAGACTAACACCTCTCATGCTCCATGGTATCCCCTTTCTGGTCCTTTTCAGCATTTCATTAAGTGTTTCTGCTTTACAGCATGTGCATCCCTGGGTGTGGGGGGAGAGGATCACCGGGGAGGTGGAGACACAGGAGGGACACAATGTGGGCTGCAGCTGCCCACTAGCAAGGAGATGCACATGTATACCTGCACCAAAACTGGGCATGTGCCACCTGGCCCAGATGCCAGCCACCAGGAAAATATGTTCCTGTGGCCAGCATCTCTGAAAATCTCAGATCTTGGATTCATCTGATGTGGTTCTCTGAGTCATCTTTCAGTTCTCTTAGAAGTATGTTTCTGTCTTCTGTATATGCAGACAAAAGCCTGGAAAGATGAATTTTAAAGTACCCAGTAATGTAGAATCATAGCACTGCTAAGATTGGAAAAGACCTTTAAAACCACTGAGTTCACCCATTACCCCGGCACTGCCAGGTCTACCACAGATCCATGTCCCGAATTGTCCACATCTTTTAAATACCTCTAGGGATAGCTACTCAGCTACTTCCCTGGGCTGCCCATTCCAGTGCTTGACAACCCTTTTGGTGAAGAATTTTTTCCTAATTCCCAATCTAAGCCTCCCTGGTACAACTTGAGGCCATTCCCCCTATCGTTTGTTACCTGAGAGAAGAGACTGATCCCTACCTCACTCCATCCTCCTTTCAGGCAGTTGTAGAGAGCAATAAGGTTCCCCTGCGACTTCCTTTCTCCAGACAACATGCCCAGTTCCCTCAGCCATTCCTCATCAGATTTGTGCTCCCAAGCCTTAAGCAGCTTCATTGCCCTTCTCTGGACCTGCTCCAACAACTCAGTATCTCTCTTGTAGTGAGGGTCCTAGAACTAAACACAGGATTTGAGGTGCAGCCTCACCCAGTACAGGGGTTTGATCATTGCCCTGGCCCTGCTGGCCACACTGATTGCTGATACAAGCCAGGATGCTACTGGCTTGACCACCTGTGGGCACACCAGAAGTTAAGTAAGCAAATTTTGTAATTTTTAAAGATATCAAGACTTGCAAAAACACATGACACTTGTCATGGCCTAATTTACAATTCTTTGACTATTTGGCAATATTGGTCTCTTTAGGTAACCCCATCCTTGCTTATTATCATTGCCTAACAATGGGGAGACATGTACTTTACTTACAATGAGAGACTTAAGTTCTGTGTGGCTCATTCACTAAATCTTTCTCTCCACCTCTAGTTCTCTGTCCATAGTGTTATATTATCCCTTTCTCTATTGTTACAGAGCTTAATGGCTTATTTTTAGCCACTTTTCAAATGCCTTATGAAAATCTAAATAAATTCTATCTACCCAGTTACTGCTAGTAACTCTTTTAAAGTGCAACTGACCTCAAAAGGATTCTGACGTGATTTTGCTTTTAAACTCTGATCAGTTGACCTTTCAGAATTAGACTTACCTTGGTTTTGTACTGTTTTGTTCTTAATTAGGTTATTGGACCATTTTCTTCAGAACGTGGAGATTTAACTTAAGAATCTACAGCTTTTATGACATTCTTTTTCCAGTTTCAAAAAGGAGCTCTTGATTAATAATTTCTGAATTTCTGTGAGTAATCACTGTTTCTATGGATGCAACACATACTGTATTCTTGTCAATGTTGCCACTGCTTAAAGCTATTATTTTCTTAAATGTCAAATGATTTCATTTCTTGAATTTGTCAGTAGTTTTCCTCCCAGTAATTTTAATATTTTTCAGGGAAAAATTCCCTAGTTTGTCCTGTGTTTTGTGGTTAGGGATTTCCCTATCTTTCATGGTAAAATGAGGGCTATGGGCATGAGCAACTTTGTAATTTAAATTTAAACCTTCTTTTTTTTTTCAAATGTATTTAAAAAAAAAATGCTTTGATATGAACACCTTTCTATTTAATTTCAATTTTTTCTTTACTTTATGATAATTTTCCAGGCCCAGTTTGCATATCAATGTTATCAGTAGTGAAAAAAAGGCAATAAATGGTTAGTGGGGTTTGAGTTAAGTCCACAGAAAACCAATCTGGTTTATATAGATATTTTTTAATCAATCTTTTTTATATGGTTATTTTAAACTTTCAGGAGAACTCAGGAAAAAATATTCCCCCTGAAGAACTGATGACAAAATGTTATTAAGTCTGGTTTGGAGATTTGCCACATATTTTGTACTGGATATATCTTTGACTCTTTACCAAAATTTCTTATCACATGTCCTAAAAGGAAGATTAGAGAAATTTTCTGAAGTTCTGAAATGTCAGTTTGCATGTTCAGCCCCCAAAACTTAAGACTGTATCCTAAATAATATGTCATTCAAATGTATTACAGCTATGATAGAGGTACATTCATTCGAAGTTTTCCTCTGAAAGTATGACAAAAGCCCAGCATTCTTGTCATTCTGCTAGACCTTTTTCTTACCCGTAACATGTAGTTTGAACTCTGTCACCCACTGCCCTTTAATCCTTCATTCTTTAGCTTAAGAAGCTTTTTTTCCTTAGCACTGTGATCTCAAAATAAAAGACCTCAAAAGGTTACCTTATTTTTGACTTAGAAAACATCTTAGCTTCTATTTTGGATTAAAAAAAAAAAAAAAGCATATAAGTTATTCTTAATGTTTGTGTGACTTTAGGAAATCAAGACATGAACTTCATTTTGATCATTTGTGTAATAACAGTTCTGTAACAAGCATGTTCAACGTAGTTTGAGTCTAAGACTCTTTTTAAATATACATGACAAAAATAACATAATGGTTGCCAGAAATGTTTCAACAACACTGAGGACCAAGCCTTTCTTAAGATTAAGGACCTAGAGTTCACAACTGGAGTGTGTATGTTTCAGTGAATCATATCATTGAATTATAGCATGGTTTGGGTGGGAAAGGAACTTAAAGATAATCTAGTTCCAAATCCCCTGTCATGGGCAGGCACACCTTCTACAAGACCAGGTTGCTCCAAGCCTCTTCTGACCTGGTCTTGAACACTTTCAGGGATGTGGCAGCCCCAGCATTCATAGGCAACCTGTGCCAGTGTCTCACCACCCTTATAGTGTAGAATTTCTTCCTAATGCCTAATCTAAATCTGCCCTCTCAGTTTAAAGCCATTCCCCATTGTCCTATCACCACATGTCCTTGAAAAAAGTCCCTCTTCAGGGACTTAAACCTCTCCAGATTTCCTGTAGACTCATTTAGGTATTGGAAGGCTACTATAAGGTGTCCTTGGAGCCTACTCTTCTCCAGGTTGAACAAGCCCAACTTCCTTAGCCTGTATCCCTAGCAGAGGTTCTCCAGGTCTCTTGATCATCTTTGTGGCCCTCCTCTGGACTCCATCTGATGTTGGGAGCCCTAGAGCTGAATACAGGACTGCAGAGAGGGTGTCATGAGAATGGAGTAGAGAGGCAGGATCACATCCTTTGACCTGCTGGTCACACTCCTTTTGCTGCAGCCCAGCACACAGCTGGTTTCTGTGCTGTGAGCACACACTGAAACTGGCTCATGTTGAGCTTTTTATCAGACAACACTCCCAAGTCCTTCTCCTTAGGGCTTCTCTTAATCCATTCTTTACCCAGCCTGTGTTTGTGTTTGGGATTGCCCCAAACCAGGTGCAGGACCTTGCACTTGGCCTTGTTGAATTTCATGAATTTTGTACTGGCCCACCTCTCCAGTCTGTCAAGGCCCCTCTGGATGGCATCTCTTCCCTCCAGTATGTCAACTGCAACACACAGCTTGGTGTCGTCAGCAAACCTGCTGAGGGCACATCAATCCCACTGTTCATGTCACCAACATGGTTGTTCAATATTGCCTGTCCCAGTACCGACCCCTGAGGAGCACCACTCATCACTGGTCTCCACTTGGACATTCAGCCATTGACAATAAATCTTTGAGTGAGACCATCTTGTCAGTTCGTTATCCACCGAGTGGTCCATCCCTCAAATCCATGTCTCTTCAATTTAGAGAAAAGGGTGTTGTATGGAACAGTGACAAATGCTTCACAGAAGTCCAGTTGCTCTTCCCTTATTCACCAGCGCTGTGGCCTCATCACAGAAGACTATCAGATTTTTCAGGTGCATTTTGCCCTTAGTGAAGCCGTGTTGGCTGTCACCAATTGTCTCTTATTGTGCATGCTCCTTAGCACAGTTTCCAGGAGGATCTGCTCCATAAACTTTCGGGCGCAGAAGTGAGACTGACTGGTCTGTAGTTCCTGGGTCTTCCTTCTTTCCCTGTTTTAAAAATGGGGGTTATAGTTCCACTTTTTCAGTCAGCAGGAACTTTACCAGTCTGTCATGACTTCTCAAATACAATGGATAATGACTTGGGAACTACATCTGCCAATTCTGTTAGGACCTACAGATGCATCTCATCACGTAGCATGGACTTGTGCAGCTTCAGGTTTCTTAGATAATCTTGAACCTGATCATCAACTAAAGCAGGTAGTTCTTCATTCTCTCAGTCCCCACCTTTACCTTCTGTGACTTGGGCAGTGTGGCTGGCACTCTTGCTGGTGAAGACTGAAGCAAAAACGTAGTTGAGTACCTTGGCCTTCCCTATATTCCAGGTAACTAGGTCTCCTGTATCCTTCCAAAGGAGGACTACATTTTTCCTCATCTTCCTTTTATCCCTGATGTACCTATAGAAGCTTTTCTTGTTGCCCTTAATGTTTTTCTCCAGACTTAATCCTGTCAGGGCTTTATCTTTCTTAACCTGATCTATAGATGCAAACAGTTAAAGCAAGCTCTATAATTATATAGTTAAAACAAACTATATAATTTTATTATGCTATTAAGTGTATTTTCTGACTGTTTGCTAGAGTTGCAAGTATCTGAGAAGACTTCTGAAAGAGGTTTCTATTGGACAGCATAGCACCAAAATATTTAATGTCTCAAAGGAGGTGAGGTTAAAAAATCAAACCAGATTAAAGTATTTAGGTCATTTGCAACAATTGCCATGCTTTAATACAATGCACTTAATTTATCCTGGTTAGTGGCTCATATCATAGGCACTAGGAAATTCAAGAAGTGAGCTAATTTTTGGTGGGACTAGCACAGAACACTTTCACAGGAGGGTTTCAAAATTATGAATGAAACTACCCTCAGTCCGTCTCTCCTCCTTTGCAGGAAGAAGGACAAGCTATAAGTTTCCCTTTGCTACTGCCTTTGAAAGGGAAAATGCATGCCTCTGTATATGGAGTCATCCTGAGAAGGCTCTGATAAGAATATTGTTAACTGTAAGCACAAATAAAAACCAACGGTCCCTGATTATTAACAAGACTTTATTTTTTAACAATCTGTGAGGTGAAGCTTATTATTATTATTATTGTTGTTATTCTTTTTAAGGCACATTAAAATTGTGCAGTTCTGCTAAGTTTGGGGGATGAAACAATCATTGGGTATAAGGAAGAGCTATGATGTAGGCTAGGAAAACTCAAGTGATAAATGTGTTCAAACTCTCTTCAGAGGGAAATTTGTATTTTAAAAATAAGCTGTGAAACACTTGAAACAGATATCAGGACTGTGATCATTCCATGAATCATCTCTGAGCCTTTGTCATGTATTTGCCACCCACTTATTACCTAGCATGGTGTATAATCAGAAAGCTGGACGTCTTGCAGAAAAGGAGTCTTACTGTCATTTTAGAAGTATCCATTTACAGTGTGATTTCATTTATTGGTACCCACTTTGTTCCAAGTATCTGGGCTGGAGATGAATTGCCTGTTGGCTCCGTTGTCAGAATGACAGCATGAAAAGGGAAGCATGTGGTTGTAATAATAATGCGGTACATGCGTAGAAGGTCAGAGAAACAACAGATTAACATTCCAGCAGATGATTTCCCTAGGGATAACTCTTGAAAGTATCAAAGGCCAAAGATCATGACACTAATAGTGCGTCTAATGTTGTTGGCAAAATCGTAGCTTGAATTTGTCTGTTGTGGGGGCAATTCTTTTTCTTTTTTTTCAATTAGGCAGTGAAACCTGCTGTGAACACTGAAAAATTAGTTCCATAAATATTAGTCTAACTACATAGGTAACAGTGGTGTTTAAATAAACCAATAGTCCAGTCTCTATTACGTCACACAGTAAAATGAACAAAAATAAAAGGATTAACCGAAGAAATTTTCTTTGTGACTCAAAATTTTGTCATGGAGAAGTTCAGGAAATGTGTGAAACCCTGTTTATTGCAGGCAGTGCACGATGGATGCTATGCTTCATTTCTATCACAGGAAGTGTACAAGATGAAAGGCCTGGATGGATGAACTAACTGCTCCTAGCCAAACTCAGACACAGGAAGGAAGCATAAAGAGGGTGGAAGCAAAGATGAGTATCCTGAGAGTAATACGAAAACATTGAGTATCCTCAGATGAAGTTAGGAAAGTGAAAGCTGAAATGGAATTGAATCTGGCCAAAGACATCAAAACCAAGAAGTGATAGGTGTGCTTAATCAATACTTCGGTATACAGAAACAAAAAAACTGATTCTTGATTCATTTCAATATATGACATATGGGTTGGAGTGAGCAGCATTCACGTGCTCGAATAGCCTGAAGCAAGTAGTTTAATAAATTCCATGACTGCTTGATGAATCTGAACACAAGAGAGGGGCCAGGGGGACTCTTGCAAGAAGTAGCAGGAGGAAAATTAAGAAGGGACATGCAATGAACTAAAGGTTTTATTCTGTTTCTTAAAATATTGGTATGTCTGCTCTGCTGAATGTACTGTTTCTTTCAAAAGCTTCTGGAAATACTACGGAAATTCAAAACACAGCCACAAATCATTTATAGGAGAAAAGAAACAGTAAGTAATGTCAGCACAGAGGGATATATTTTATTTGGCCATGCCAGAAGGAATTACGGTGGGCTGTAATGAGTGGAATACAAGGTAGCATAAGTTACCTGTTGACAACAGGGTTTGAAATCATGCAATGTAATACCAATATATTTTCCTCACAGTATCAAAAAGCTGGGATTTTTTTTCTAGCTAGTAGCAGAATATCATGTCATTTTTCAGAGTCCCATAATTCTGTAAGTGTGTTGAAGTACATACTGCTATTTTGTTGTTGTTGTTTTATTTGTTTTTTTTTTTTGGGGGGGGGGGACAACTGACTTGGGGGGTTTTTGGTTGGTTGGTTGGTTTTGGGTTTTTTTCATTTCCAGTATTACATAGATTTTGATGCACCAAGATGCAAATAGAACAAGCAGTCAGCATTTTGTTGAAAGCTGCTATAGATAGTTTTCTGGTCTTATGTTTAGGTCATTAAGGGGATTGCATCTAATATACTAAAATAGCTAACTGTGAATCATCATTGAGATAAAAAATCCTGCAGGAATCTCATTTTTTCATGCTATTTAAAAATCTAATTATGACAGTAAGTCTTTATGAGGAATCAACAGCAACTGAATTCAAATAGAGCTTTTCAGGGGACAGATGGTATAAGCAAGTCAGACAGTTAGATGATAGTTTATGTGCTAGACATTATAGGTGTTGTAACTATTGACCCATGTTAATATGGTTACTGTGGCAAACAAAATGTAGGAAACAAAACTACCTTGAATGACTCTTACTCTGGCTGCTGATTAGTAGAATATCTGTCAGTCAGCAGCAGAATTCGGTTGGCTGTGAGATCTTAAACCTTTATGACCTTCTCTTTCCCTCTCAATCCCTCTTTTACCTGCTTTGCCATACCTATTGCTGTTCTCTCAATATGCCTGTTCTTTACCACTTTGATGTTTGTGAGGAAACCTGATTTTGACAAATAGAGCTATTAGGGTCAAAAAGAAATGGAGGCGGTAGGGAAAGTATTTATCTCCTCTTGCAAGAGGTGAATGAGTCCTTTGTCTACAAGGTATTCTAAAGGCCTTGTACAGAGTGGTAACAAAAGAAAATGAGGTGCAATGATGAGAAAGGCAGCAGCGACCTGCCATCCATAGGAGTTAAATGCATCACTCACAATTATAACACTGCAGAACAGCTAATAATCTATAACCTGGAAGCCTGTGTTTCAAATGTAAAAGAAGTTTGTGGGAATGGCAAATACATTTTTAAAAATTAAAGCTTGGTTTGTGAAATATTTAGCTTCACATGTATTTCAAAATGAGCAATTTTTTCCACCTTTTGAAGTAATTGCACTGGGACATGCCATTAAGATGAAGCCATTACTGTGGTTCTACGCACTATTGCTTTCAGCCATGTTTTGTGTTGAGTAAAGCTGGCACGGCTGTTGAGTCATTGCCAGCTATGAGACATGTGCCTTCATAGAAGAAATGAACTGTTATTACGTGAACCAGTAGGACTACAGCATTTCCTCAGTAATTATGAGTTATGTCCCACACAACCTCCCTATCTGTCTTCAGTTAATATTATTCAGCTATCTCAATCACCATTAGGCTATTTAGAAGGCGAGAATAATGTCTTGTGATAGGATTGGTGTTTAGGTGTAGAAATCTATTTATGATCAGCTTTGTAACTGTGGAAGTGGAAATCCTTGAGCTCTCACCAGCACTCTGATGTCAGACAGCAAGCAGGTCCAGCCACACTGGCAAATGCTGTCTTGAAAACTTAGTGAGGAATGAAAAGCCTTGGGAGTGTCCACTGTTAACCTTGAAAGAGAATATTTCGTTACCCAGATTTGGCTGGCTCCTTTATCAATTGCTACTTACGTGAAGAATCTGATTCTACTCATTGAGCATTCCCCAAAGCTCAATATAAAGAAATGCCCCTATATTTCTATTGTACCCATTTGCTTTGAGAATACATAGCCTTATAATGTCTTTTCTGATCTTATTCTTCTCACTGGCTTTTCTTATATATGTATCCTGCACAGTCTTATTCCTTTCTGTGCTACCAGAGGCTTATGGATTCCACGAACTGCTTCCAATTTCTTTTATTGTCCATTTTGCATTTTTCTTGCATAAATGCAGAAAGAAAACTCACAGAGAAAGAATGTCTGAGGACTCAAATGTGACTCAAAGTGAGGGGAGGATCTGGAAACTGGAGACTGGTTAATAGAGTATTCACACTCTATTAATACACTATAAATACTAAGGCTGAAGCCACTCTGCCTGGAACTGAGCAAGCCAATTTTTCCTTTTTTTTTTTTTTCTTTTTTTTTTTTTTTATATTAAAAGACAAATTATCCATAGGGTTGAAAAGCAGATTGTCAGTTACCATACTACTGAAAAACTGGGGGAAACATAAATATTTCCTGAAAACAAGCATATTGGGAGGGGAAGGGGGAAGTAATTTTTTACAAGAACTTGCTTGTTCTCTCCATAAATAAAATCCTGTTTGTGTGCCTATGTGCACAAACCTCCCATCTGTCAAATCCGGACATGGCAAATATATATATACTATTTACTTTTTTTGATAAAAGCTTGAGTTCTACATGAACTTATGCAGACAGCTGTGTGCCTTATACCTATGGCTGCCCGCTGAGGGCACTATGAATATAGAGAGGAAAGCATGTGGACAGTAAGTAAAATTATGCTATGTGCGCACATACATACGCTGGTACCTGGAAGCTAATCTTTTCCCTCAGTTCCACAATTCTTGTCCTCTCTTACACACTTTTTGATTAAGTTTTCTATAGCAGCTGCTGCCTTCAGTTGATAACTTTAAGCTAGTGAACATGTTCTCAGGACTTAATAAGTAGTTGGGGATGCTGTGCAGATTTGTGGCTCACTGTGAGAGGGCAGTTCAGAAGGGAAGTGTGTAGAAAAATGTGGAAAAGCTGTTCAGACACAGAAAAGTCTATGGGCTGGGAATGTGTGAAGAAGTTGCAGCCTTAATTTAGATTTAGGGAATGCAATACTGAAGGAAACATCAAAGATTTCTTTATGTGCTGAGAAATGCTGAAAAGTTGCAATGAAGAATCAATGGCCTGAAAATAGGAGGGAGACAATGATTTTTTTTTTAACCAAAGCACAGATTTTGGGGTTGTTTTTTTTTTTTTTCCACATTATTGAACATGGACTCCAGCAATGGAAACACAGGTTTTTTGCAAGCTTCCTAGTTAAATGAGAAAGATAAACACAATTCTTTTTCACTGGCAAATAATTTTCTCACCCGTTTCCACCTGTTCAATGGGGAAATGACCCCATCTCACCTGTCTTTGGAGGGCAGTACACAAAAAGTCTTGGTCCTGGAAAGCAGTGACACCATCACTGCAAAAGAGCTGTACCCTTAGACAAGTTTGTCTCTCAGAAACACAAAGCTGGGGCAGATTCAACCTGTTCTGTACTGATCCTGAAGGCATCAGTCAGCATCCACACACCAGCCTCCTTAATGGAAAACTGGTGAGAAACATCAATGAAACAAACCACATTTTGTTCTGCTGCCACCATTCAGACAAGGAAGAAAGACTGGAACACAGCAGAAAAAAAAAAAAACAAACAACCTACATTTGGACAAAAAAATGGAACAGATGTAAAGATGTAAAATATTTTTCGTGTTTTTGCCTTATTTAGACTTGAACTCTGTCATTAAGTTTGGCAAGTCTACAAATAAAACCAGGATATTTCTCTTTCCCTATGTCCTGGGTTCAGCAGTAGCAGTCATGTTTCTCCTTTGTGGTAGCTGGTGCAGTGCTGAGTTTTGACTTCCAGCCTGGGAACAGTGCGGGTGATACCGATGTTTTCAGTTGTTGCTAAGTGATGTTTACCCTGACCAAGGACTTTGTGAGGCTCATGCTCTGCCAGGGAGGAGGGGAAGCCGGGAGGAAGCAGAGACGGGACGCCTGACCCAGGCTAGCCAAAGAGGTATTCCATGCCACAGCACGTCATGGCCGGGGTGGGGGGTAACTGGGAGTTACCCAGAAGGACACGGGCTTCCGGGTGGGACTCGTTTCTTGGCCGGTGGTATTGTATTCTCTTCCCTTGTTATTTTCTCTTATCATTGTTGTCGTTGGCGGTAGCGGTGGTGATTTGTTGCTGGACTGTTCTTGTCTCAACCCGTAGGAGTTGCACTCTTTCGATCCTCCTCCCCATTCCTCCGGGAGAGGGGAAGGGGAGAGCCCCCGGGGGGGAGGGGGTGCCCTCGATTGTTGTCAGCTCGGCACCACTCACTGGGAGTGAGTGAACAAGTTACCTGACTGGGTTTAAACCATGACACCCTAGTACCTTAACTTGATCTAAGACAATTTTTGTCCACAAAAAACCAAACCAAACCAAACCAAACCAAACCAAAACCACCCAAAAGTAAAAAACCCCACCCAGCCAGAATTCATCCTGGGATTTAATGTGTTTTATTGCTTTATTATGATACCATAAAAAGTCCAGGGAGTATGGTCAATAATCAGGAATTGTCACTGTGAAATCAGAGATCACATCACAATTTCTCAGCTGTTCTCTTCTTTGTATCTGTAGTAACTGGACGTGGTTTGCAATGGAGGCTTTTATGATTAGGGGATGAGGAGAAAGCACAACCGCAGTAAGAAGTCACAGAGTAGTTTTTGTAGCAGTTCAAGAGGCAGGAATCTCTGCAGTTTGCTCCTGGTATCATTGTCTGGCACTGCCTCAAATCCTCTTAGTCTTCAGCCCTCAGAACTGAAGATATAAAGAGGAGATCACTGTAGAAATACCAAAATAAGATATGTGGATAGCTAAACAGATGTTTAAACAGCGAATTTTCCAGTTAGTTTTTATTTCAGTAGTTTTTTTTGTTTGTTACTTGCCCAGAAAGCAGAATAGTATTGGTGCTGTGAGAAGAGTAATTAAAGTTGCACAGTTCATTTGGACACAAGCATGACAAATTTTACAAAATTTTTATATAGTCAGTAGGATATGCATCCCTCAGTTAGGAGTAAATCTGTCCAGCTCCTTAATGTGTTTTTTGGTTTAGTTTGGTTTGGTTTTGGTTTTTTTTTTGTTTTTGTTTTTTTTTGCAGACATGCCTTTTCCGTGGGTGATTCAAGAGACAGCCTCAGTGCTTATAAACTCTCTACAATAAAGCAGGTTATATTTCAGATTCCCTTCAAGCTCATTACTGTATTCTAGCCATGCCTGCATCACTGTGTTAAGCAAAAGTTGCAATGGGAATTTCTGGTTAATAGGATGGTTGTTATGACAGTATTTGAGAAGGATTTTGTAGGCAGATGTGAAATTGTCGTTTTCCATGCCAATTAAAATATTGTTTCATATTAAGGGATAAATATTCTTTTTGCTTTTACAATCAGATGCTTTGAAGCATATCATAAATATAAGATGTCCTGAGAGTGTGTAGTTGTTTCATTCTGAAGTGGATAGTAAACACCCATTTCCCATTTTACATTTAGCACTGCCTGATAAAAAAAAAATGAAAAATATCTTTGTATTCTTTCAGAAAACAAAACAAAAAACAAACAAGAAAAAGAAAACAAACCCAAAACCAAACCAAACACTGGATATAGAGAATCCTGAGATGCTGTATGAATGTTCCAGGACAGTGCCTTTTTTTCTAGAATGTTTTCCTCGGATAGGAACACAAACCTGGGTAAATTGTTGTCAGTGCTAGCCATGTTTGTTTACAGCTCTGAGTATTTTTCTGTTACTTTAAGTGCATGACCATGGGTATGTTCATGCTCATTTTAGCTCTCTGTGCACATAGCTGCAAGCATGAGAATCTTGATCTAGACACATCTCTGTCCTTGCACATTACAAGACCTTGCACGTTACAAGACCTTGCACATTAACAAGACCTGTAGTCAATGGCCTAATTTCTACCCTTTCTTCAATAGGGAGAGTGACAGGGAGATGACACAATGGAGGGGGGAGAAAAAGACAAAAGGCAGAAAAGAAAGCTTACAAACCTTGCTCATAATCTAAAAGTGATGTCATAACAAAAATCCAGTAACTTGAAGGGACAAGACTATTTGCCATCTTGCTCCATCTCCAGTTGTGCTCTGCTTTCCCTGAGTGCTGTGACATGTGGGTCCACCCTCCCCATGGTCATGTGTATGTAGAAATACCTGTCTGTAAGCATTGGTTGTTCTGTGAGCAACAGACATTTTCTCTGTGTTGCAGTGAGTGTGCACTGGTATCTGAAAAAAGTAAAATTCTTCTCTTTGGCACATGATATCTTGTGTTTCTTCCCATTAGACAGTATTTACAGTGTTTTCTTTCCACCTATTCATATAATTCTGCTCCCCTTTTTTTCACTATTATTTTCATCGTTACCATGGTTGGCACTATGAAGCCTGGCAACAAGGCTGTTCTTATCAGTGACAGCTGAACAGGAATATTCCTAAGACCCCTGGAAGAATTTAGGAACACAGGAGTCTCTTTACTGTGTGACATTCAAGTTACAGCTAATCCGGTGACCAAGAGAGATAATGTCTCTCTTGATCACTGGGTTAGCTTTAGAGAAATGGTAGTAAAAAACACTTAGAGAAGTTATCCCTGTAATATCTTAGGAAAACTGCCTTATTTCCTGAAGCCTGAAGTTAATAAACAGGGAGCTTGGCCTTCAGAAAAGACAAAGTAAGAGACTTTGGCCCCAGAAGACTGGAGATGAATTAATAAAAGCTCTGGCACATCTTACCTGCTTTATCTTGTCTATTATCCTCCCTTTTCATAGACTTTAATAGCACTGATGGGCAATTTTCCCCAAAATTCTATTAAAAGCCCACTTAGACTGTTGATATCTATAACTGATATTCATGTTCCAGTTTTGTGCCACATGAAGAGCTAATGATAGTAATCTTGAGGTCATTCTTATTTCATCTGTTTGCATTTACAAGTAATCATGTCTTCCTACCTGGTTCATCACAACTTCATGTTGCAGAAGATGAACACCAAGGCAAAACACTTCCCAAAATGTGGGCAAAACAAGAATAACAGAATCACCACTTATTTTTTTAATCTGTCTCTCCAATTATCCTGATTTTAACTGCTACTGCACTGACAGTTATTGATTCATGCAACTGGTTTCTGTATTTCAAAGTTTAACTTCTACATCATACTTTCCATTATTGTGTGAAGTAGTTTTGTCTTGGAAACACTGAATATTTGCTGACCATAGTTCTATCTGTTTTGTTAAAACATATATTTGTTTTGTAAACATATTCATTTCATTTCTGTTTTAATGACTTTAAAAAAAAATCCTTCAAAAAAACAAGATCATATTAAAAAATGTGTAAAAGGAGTTGTGTTATGCTTTTTTATCTTTTGTGGAAGGCATTACTGATTCTCAAAAGACACTCAGTCCCCTTATCTGACATGGACACTAGAAACTCTGTGTTTTGCCTCCAGGTTTTACATTCCTCAGTCTGTCATTTTCTTCAGATTTTTACTATCTAAGAAATGCTGTGCGCTGATAGATATCATCAGGTCCTTATTAAAATTCATTTCACATCACCTGCTATTATTTGAAAGGAACAAAGGTCTTTTTCTGATTCCTAAGAACTGAAAAGCTAAGTTTTCTTTGAGGTGCTGAGCATGAAAACTGTCTTTGTTTGACAAGCAACATCTGATGATTCGTCTCTTTTCAACTCAACAACTGGCCACTATTGACAATCTGCAAAAACTGGGTTTTAGTTTTGTCACCTCCAGGTGCTGCTGACACCTAACAAACTGCTATTTGGCAAGCAGTGCTTATCCTTACCAATTTCCTAAGGCAAAAGAAAAAGGTACCACAACTTGAACCACAGAACTTGTTTTCAGTCTAACAGCATCTTTTGTCTCGAGGGAAGCTGCTTCATTTCAATAAAATTTTCTTCTGTTCAAGGTCATTTGCTACCTGGTGGTTAAATCGCATTCCCCTTTCACTCTTCTTGCCAGTACTATTTAAACTTCTAACAACTTCTGCCCTCGATTCTGGGCAAGTCTAAGCCAATGTTGTATTACAGGCACAAGGCACTTAAATGAAAATGAAAGATTAGTAAAAAAGCTTATCATGTGAAACTTCACTGTGCCAAGTAGATCCAAACAGAACATTTTGCTTGCATTTTTTTCATGACCTCAAAGATTTTTGATGATTTTCAAACGCCAAATGAATCCTTGTATGTTGACATCTAAATATCCAAGCTTCTAAGTAATGGGATGATGATTTTTCCGGTTGCAAGAAACAAGTATGGTTCCAGGCAATGTTAACAGGAACCAAAACAACACCACACAAATGGAAATCACACTATGTGTTTTGCTAGTGTTTAGTTGCTTAGTCAGGTACATATTTGAAGGGTAACCTGAGGATGTTACTTAAGTTCTTTTCTTCAGTGGTCCAAGCTGGAGAACAGGAAAATTTACCTGAAATGGCTTCTGTTGGTAGCCACATCTAGTGGCTTTAGTTGCCAGGGACATATGCAAAATAAGAGTGTAGGTCCTCAGGTCTTGTCTTTGACTAGCTCTCTTCTGATTTCTCTGCGCTCTGTTACTGATTGTCAACATCTAGCACATAGTGCAACTGACAGTCAGTATGAGAAACCCCTTTTTAAAAGAGATAGTGTGTTCAGGAGAGATGTGTGCCCTGTAATTTTGAGGTTTGCCAGGGAATTGTATTACTAAAACATTACATTGTCCATTGGTTGGTTTAATGAATGTAATTCTTTGGAGAGACTCCAAGTACTCTGCGAACTCTTTGAAAATCTGAGCAATAAAACATTGGCTTCACAGTTCAGATCTCCTTTCAGCAAAAAGTCCTCCACACTGGCAGTCTTCCCTGGCATTCAGCCAGTAAAGGCAACTGTTGTTGCATAATAGCTCACATGGTACAAACAGACATTTCACTATGATCCTGAAGTTTAGATGGTATGTCAAGTCAGCTCGCTACAGGCTCTCACTAGTAAAAATGGTACCTTCTCTTTCTACAGGACCCAGTAAGTCACAGGTCCCAGAAAGTGCCATGTTTCCCATTAAGAGCAGCTTGCCTCAGTATCCATCAATCCTTAGTTTGTGTCAGCTCTTAAATGTTTATTGCCAGCTGGCACATGGGCACTGGCAATATTGTAGGGAGGCAAAGCAAGCCATTACTAGTTTAATTCAGCAGTAAGGAATATGAAGAAATCGAGTATTTTAGCTACCAGCAGGGTATGAACAGTTAATAAGAAACTGAGGGCATGAAGCACAAGTAACCTTAGCACTGGTGTAGGCATAGGAGTTTAGGAAAATATAAGAACATTGAAGTTTTTTGGTTCAGAGCTAACCAAGTCTTATGCACAAAGCCCAGGTAAGACTAGTGGCGTATCTGGTGTAGTGAATGAAGGCACATTTGTTTTTCAAAGTATATTTTTGTACTAGATCTTCCATGTAACCTTCTATGAAACTAGCAAAGATTAGGCAGCACACTCTTAACAACTCTGTCATCAGGAAAAATTGCCTTTATTGTCTACTTACATACCTGTCCTAGATGAATACCAAGTTCCTAATTGAATGCTTGAGTAACGGCATTGGCTGCTTTATAATAGGTGGGATTTCTGTATGGACTAGGCCTATATGTTTGATTTTCCCCATCTATGCAAGGAACCTTCTGTTTTGACAACAGGCTGGCTAAGGACCATGATCTATACAACAGTTTGCTTGTCACAACCTAGGTTACAGCGAAAGCCAATGCTGCTCATTGAGTATGGGGTAAAGAGTTCAGCTCTCTTTTTTCCTAATTTACTTCACAAAAACAAAACAAAAGAAAACCCAACCCAAAACAAAACAAAACAGTAGCAGGAATTATAAGCACCACTAGTGACACTGGTTTGTTGTTAAGAACATTCATTACCAGTTTGATTTCAATTGCCAAAAAGCAGATTGTGTATATTCACGCCAAATCTTGTGTGACTGCAGCTGACTCAGTTTCTTTTTTTTTACTTAACATAGGAATAGTTTTAGAAAGTAAAGCAAAAGTCATGTGCAGCAAAGACAAGCAAGAATGGGGGAAAATAATGAAGGGAATGTGTCATGGTGATACAGAAGGGATAAATTTTGATATTCTGATTCTGAAGGAATTCAAAGGACTGAAAAATGAAATCTTAAACTTGTACCAGGACATGTTATACAATATCATAAGATATGCCACAGGACTCAGGCAGTACCTCCTTTATCATGATCACCTTATGCTTGTTTTGGCAATGGGCACCCCTCGGGCATCACAAGTGCTGAATCTGCCTAATCCTCATAGACATGGCTGTCTAAAACGTATGTCTTGCAATGACGTTCACATCTTCGCCGCACCATTGTCTGTCCTAAAACTCCCTGACCCTACACAGGCAGCAAATATACAAAGCACAACTTTGATAAACAGTCAGCATTCACTTTCTTTCCTGGAAAGACTGGAATTGTCATTCCTTTGGTCTGGTTTCTAGAATAACATAGATTATATGATTAGAAGATAACTGCTTCTGGTGTTGATGGGTTTGGGTAGACATGGGATCTTACAGGCCCTAATGACTGACAAATACTTCACTTTTTGGAGGGTGGGGCAAGGTAGAGTTCATCTTGAAAACCTGCAGCTTTAGAAAGCTTAATCCACAGATTGAGCTATTTCAACAAAACAAGATATCGAATAAAGTTGCGTGAGTCTTAGAAACTTGTGGGCTTCCCTGGGTCAGACATGGGCCTCTTTTTAGGAGGGAGAGACCTGGGAAGTTGGCACATCATCGTTATTTGCTTCCCACCTCATGTGCCAAAGCAAATCTGACCCTAGACCACTTCTGTTTCTTTTGCACATTCATTCCCTTATGCTCACTTGGAGTGTGGAAACAAAGTTGTAATGAGAATAGGCAAGCATCAGCCTGTGTGCATTTCTGAGTTTTCATCAGATGAATGTACATTTATTTTGTGTACAAATTAAATTAAGTAAGCCCAGTAAATTATATTGACTGGGCTTACTTTCTTGTGCACATTGAGTATTAGTGTCAACTTTAATTCTTAAGGTCAGACTTGTGATTTCATAGTTTTCCTAAGTCTATAATTTCTAACAACGTACAGGTTGAACATATTATTGCAAATGTTATATTCACTGATTATAGTTCCTCTTTTTGTTTGCATGTTCTTAGCAGCATGCAGGTAGTTGAAAATGCATTCTTTTTGTTTGTTGTTTAAAATTGATCAAGTACTTTATTCATTTAAGGGGAAAATATGTAGAATAATGAAACAGACTGATAGAAGATGTAACAATTTGATATATATAATGCGCGACTGGTTACCTTTGTCATGTGATATTTCTTCTGTTTCATGGTTTTGTAACTATAACTTTTCTAAACAAGAGGAGGGAAATCAGAAATTTCAGTATGCCCATGGGAATATTTTTTAGTAAAAGACCTCACCTTAGCACATGCACTGTGACAGTATGAAGGAAATAGTTTACAGATTTTAGGAAAAAAATGACTGATAACTGGGCACTGTAATAAATGATATCTTTCTGTAGAATTATATTCTTCTGTAACTTCTGTTCTTTAATATCTGGTGCAAAGTCTTTTCAAATGGATGTGTAACATTTTTCTATAAAGGAGCTTGTTTGTGTGTATTCCTTTATGTAAAGAAGCTAGCGATTTTTTTTCTGACTTGATGTAAAAAGCAAACTGTTTGGTGAAATGGTTTACATGTGCCTTGAGGATATCTCAGTTATACATCTTTTCATATAGGCAGAAGAATAAAAATATCCATTAGACTAGGTGTAGTTGTAATTCTCCACTAAAAAAAAAATAACCCACAACATCTCATCATCTTTTATACAGTCATTATAAATTACAGGCACTCTTGCTTTCTTATCATTAGCTGTTTATTCAGATTTGGTAGAGACTTGGGTGCATCATAAATGTCTGTATGCATTTTAGATACACTTGTTAATATTCACAGAAATAACTTCACATTCCTTACAAAATGCATCTATTGATTTGTGCTTGCATAGACAAATAGATCAATTCTGAGTAGCCCCTAGACAGAGTTGAACATCAAGTACAAATGCAGCAGAACAGTAAACCATCAGCACAAAATGTATGGTACAGAGTAGAAACTGTAATGTGAATATTCAGATACAGGATTTTAATCCTCATTCTGGATTTTTCAGGTTCTGCTTGTGTCAGGAAGGAAAGTAACAGAACTTTTAACATCTCCCATTTGTCACATTTGCCTCTGAGATGCATTACAAAAACACAGAGCACCCTAATTGCACCAGAAAAAAATGAATTATTTATAAAAGGGAGAGATAGACCCTATAGACTGTGAACCATTCCATACTAACTCTAGACCAAATCAAATTGATCTAACAATTCCAAATGTAGCTATATAGTTTAACCAAAATACGGGAAGAAAAGTCTGCAACAGTTTAATAGAAAATATTCAGCGCTATGTTCAGCAAATGGTTTGCTACTGAATAACAGTATCTAATTTATGTGGCAATGAGTGAGTGTAGTGATTAGACATAAAATTCATCATTTATACTTTGCAGATTATTGTGTATAAATCGGTATGCGTTTTCCTTGTTTTACTCAGAGACAATCTCAGTTGACTTTGTTCTTTCCTAAAATAAGATAGAACTGGTCCCAAAATTTTGCTGGATAGCTCTGTATCCAGAGAGGTAAGGCTTTTTTTTTGCTTTTGCATTGACAAAAAATATTACTTTCCACCTAAATTCTTACTACCAGGAGAAAATTCTTTACTTAGCTACCCAGTTCATAGCCATGTAATCTTACTGATCTCTGAGGAATTGTGCCTTATGCACACCAGTGAGAGAGGACAATTCACAGCCCTGTTTTCATATTGCTTATTTGTTGCCTTGAGTGGCAATCGTGGTATAAGCCAGGATCATTTATCCCAGCTGAACTTTCTTATTCACCATAAGCACACAGCTTTCCTTTGCTGTCTGTAATCAAATGACTCTGGCACATCCCCAGGCTGGTAAGGCAGGAAGCATGGTGGGACTCTGTCACTCATCTATAGAAGGGCAGTGGCAGCAGGCCACAGATTTTTGCCAGTTTCTGCTCTGCTGCACTCCTGTAAATGGCAGAAAACTCCTCCACTAGAGGAGAGAGGAACTGCAGCAGAAGGGGTTGGGGTGGAATGCTCTAATGGAGGGAGAAGCAGCATTTGTTCTTTCACCTCCCATAGAGAGAGAAATGACTGCCTTGTGGAGAATTATATATCCCTCTAGAAATTAAAGTCTGACAAACTATCCAGCCTTGGTCATAACTGCTGGATGTCGAGTTTGAGTTTAAATTGTTTATTTTTTATTGTTTCTGTTACAATTTAAATATAAACCATAAACTTTCTCTGGCAATATATTTGGTTTTGGCAATAGTAGCTTTAGTCAAAAAATGCAGAAAACAAGCATCCGTCTCCTGGGATCATCTGCTGTACTTACTGTTGTAAATTGACAGAATTACAGACTGGCTGAGGTCAGAAGGGACCTGCTGCCCAAACACACACCCCACTCCCCACCCGCATCCCCCTGCTCAAGCAGATGTTGATTGTATGAAAGCATACCCAGGTTCTCCTTAGCCTTGGGGGCAGTAAACTGATGTTGTATCATCTGCCATAGCAGAGACAGCTGCTCCAGCACCTGCTGGGCAACGTGCCTTGTGGGACATCACTACCGTACCCAAGATCATTTAGGTTGGTCTGAACTCAGAGGAGGACCCCTTCTTTGTGTCTTTCTGCCAAAACTGCTGCCCTCGGGATGTGTGCTCTGGTCCTCATTAAGGCTTCTCCATAGCACCACCTGAAAGGGTGTTTGACCCTCAGTCATTGTGGAGTGCCTGCAACAAAGGGTCCCAGCACTCTTGGTGAAGTGCATTTGTCTAAGGTTTGAATCTCCATTTCATGTATCTGTGGCACAGTCAGATAGCTGTCTCATTAGGTGGACATTCTTATTTGTTTGGGGCTGTTAAATTTTCTTAAGTGTAGAAGTTCTTCGAATGGTAGTTCTGTTAGAGATAAGATTCTCTGCGCTACTGATTGGCTCTTTCCTGAAACCCTCAGGAGACTAATTGTTGCTCACTGTTATCTGTATATTCTTCCATGTGTTCACCCCAGATGGCCAGTTGATCTAATTTGATGTCCAAGGCAGCCGTAGCTTCTTGTGGCCTGGCAGATACTAATGTTTTAAAATTGTGTTATTACAAATCTTTCCTTTCTGGATTGTGTTTTGGCTCCAGGGGAAGGCAAACAGATCCTGCTGCCCAGCAGCCCAAGGCAAAGAGTTATCATTGTGACAGTGGGTGCTTTTTCTGCTGGGAGGGGGAAACCATGCTGCTTTTCATTGCTGCTACTCTTCCTTAATTTGAGAAGAAAGGCATTAGATCTTTCAGTAAACATTTGGATTTAAGAACCTGCTACTTGTAATTGAAGTCTGTGTTTCAATTATACAATTTTTACATCAGCTTCTAAGTTTTCAAGGGCCATTTATAGTGAATCCCAGTCTAGGACTAAAGATGTTAAAGAATTCTGGCACCAGATTTTTCTAAAGACTGCTCAGATTAGGTGGTTATATTTAAATAAAACTTCAGAGATGCTGCTTTCCAAAAAGGCAATCCAGACTTATATTTGTAGAAACATAAATTATAACTATTTTTGGATATTACTCACTGTATAAAGACCTTTGTTTCTTTTACTACAAAGTATTTCTCTTCCAGAAACTGAATTTCCTCCAAAATGCTGCTACAGGTAATGTTCATATAGGTTTTCTTTAATCATTGCTGTAAGCATGGCAACTACATTGGACAGAACCCAAATGTTCTTTGAAACTGATTGAAGTTTAATTGTAGAGGGAAGAATAGAATTAATAAGTGCCCAGCTGTGTTTCTTGATCTCTTTTCTGTTTTGTAGTTAGTATAAGATAAAAAGAGGCAATCACTCTTTTACCATGTAATTAATTTAAATATTGGAATAACTTAGCATTCATGAATGCATCTCTGTTTTATCTCCTCATTTTCTATCTTTATGTTACCATAAAATGTGCTAAGTCTGTTGATGTCCAACCCTGTGTTGCAAAGGAAAGGAATCATTATAGTTTTGCTGTTAGTAAAATAAATATACTGCAATTTGTATGCTGGCCTTTGTTTTTTTGGACAAGGCATCTTGATTTTTAAGGAAAATATCAGTTGCTAATAATATCCGACCATTTTGATTTACACTGGTGATGATGTCTTCATTAATCAGAACAAATGATTAATCTCTTCTTTCCACCGTGGCTGTTGTGCTTTTTCAGCCAGCCATTTTAATTTTCTGTTTGACAATCAGTCAAAAAATCCATTACAGGTGATCAAAGCTCATGAGAGACAATTTTTGCTTCTAAAATAATGAGAGGAACTGGTCTGAAATCTGGAAAAAGTTTTTTGTGCTGTAATCTGTGGCTTCATTGCTGACCAACTGACACTCTGCCTTGCTCTTCTCCAAATTTTGCTTCTTTACCCACTTTGCCAAGGTAAGATGGAGAGCCAGGGGAAGCCTGTCCTACCTAAGATGAGATCCTACCTGCTTTCACCTAGAATAGGTTTGCTGGGTCCCTTCCCTGGGCAGGTGTCACCTGCAATCTCCAACATGATTTGGATTTGATTCATGCCAGAAAGGAAAAACAATCCAAACCAAACTACCAAACAAACAAAACCATAAACAAATGAACAAACAACATTCTAGGCATGGTTCAGGAATTATGGTGGGCCAAGCGCCATTCTCAATAAGCAGTTTGAATGTGCTAGGGTGGGGTTCATGATATGCTTTTATTTACTGGCATAGAGAACTTCTGTTTTCTCGTTCTGGTGTGTCTGGTGAGCTAGACAATTCCATACTCTTTGGGTGGCTGCACCTGAATCTGTCCTGGACCTGAAACCAGTAGAGATTAATCAGTACTGGTAATTACCAACAAATTCTTCTGTGGTAGAAGGTTTGCCAGCTGTTCACTGAGACTTTTTAGACACAATCTGGAACAACAGCATCATAATATTTTGCAAGTTCAGAGTTTCTGTGTGGTGTAATGAGAGATCACAACAACTATACTGAGCCAAGAGTGGGAGTAGGCACTGCAGTAGGGAGGCAGAGACTCCACAGCCTCTCCATGAATTAAAGATGCTGATGCATGGGTCTGACCTGTGGTTTAGGGTTTTTAGCCTGGGGCTTTCCACACACAGTATTTTTCTGTGTGGTCAATCTATCTTGTCTTGGAGAAAGGTGAGAAGTTTTGTTACCTTCAGTTGAGACTTTTAAAGACACATAACCTTAAAATTCCCCTTCAGGATGAAATTAATATGTGTGCATACTCATGCATACACATGTGCACACTTATATAAATAGGCATATATGCATACATATATATATATATTTATTTTTCAGAATTAAGAAGACATCCTCCTGGTGGGTTGGTCACACAGTTCAAATTGAATGAAAAGTTCAAGTCCCTGCCTTGAATCAGACCAGGTATTCATAGGGTAATGATTTTACACTCCCATAAATTCACAGTTTTCCTTCCAATGTAAGAGCTAGAGAAGTCATTCAGGAAGCCATGGAGACTTCTCACCCATGCAGCATGCATACAGAGTGAACACTGCTCTTCTCTCAGTACTTCAGTATGACCCTTGTTTGTTCTGCCTGCCTACATCAAAAGAAAAAATATTGCTTTCTTTTCAACTGTACAGTTTCAATCATCAGTACCTGTACCTCACAATATCCTTATTAAAGAATATAAAGATTTTATTTTCATAAAACAGATTTAATTTTCTGTTGTTTGTAAGATAATGCTATATATTATTTTCTAACAAGACCAGTGCAATTTCTGAACAAAAAAGGGAATTTGAAACTTTATTTAGCATGCTGGATGCTCTCTATGACTTTTTATCATGGCAGGAAGCTTACACTTTTTTCTGTTGCATGGTATTTTTCTCTGTAGGAAATTATTTTCAAAATGGCTTTTGTAGTTCCTACATTTTTGTTAATTCTAGTAAGAATAAAGATAAAAAATCATATTTATTTCTTTATGGTGTAAGTGCTATGATTAAGTGTTTGTGGAGCTTTTCAAAACATTTACTAATTAAAATGGGAGGACCTAGAAAAAAGAAGTAGAAGCAAAAGCATTGTAGCCCTTGCATTCTTTATTTTTATAAATATTTGCATTTTGATTACATTGTACTTAATACCACATGATGAAATGTGATACTGGATCAAACCTGTTGCTCCATGCTGTAGCTGGGACTTGTTTAAAATGGCTGATTTATTGGTAGTATTCCATTATAATTCATAGTATTGGGCTACAAATTACTGTAGCTGAATATGTTCCAGTTAGCTCCAAAGAAGAGTACATGATACTATTGAATATTTTGGAAAAAAGAGAGGCTTGTTATGACATATAGTTTAATGTATACACCTGGTGAGGAGAGAGTTAGTAAGAACACCTAGTGTAAGTAAGAAGTTACTCTGATATTCTCAGGGTCTAAGAACATGTAGGCTAGATGATAACAGTGTAAGGCTGCGTGGAGACCTCATAGCAGCCTTCCATTATCTGAAGGGGGCCTACAGGGATGCTGGAGAGGGACTGTAGTGATAGGACAAGGAGTAACGGGTTAAAACTTAAACAGGGGAAGTTTAGATTGGATATAAGGAAGAAGTTCTTTACTGTAAGCGTGGTGATGCACTGGAATGGGTTGCCCAGGGAAGTTGTGAATGCTCCATCCCTGGCAGTGTTCAAGGCCAGGTTGGACAGAGCCGTGGGTGGGATGGTTTAGTGTGAGGTGTCCCTGCCCATGGCAGGGGGGTTGGAACTAGATGATCTTAAGGTCCTTTCCAGCCCTAACTATCCTATGATTCTATGATTCTATGGTAATTCCCCCAATGTGATGTTCTTCCTCCATGCCCCCCCCCCCCCCAAAAAAACCCAAAAAACAAAAAACCCCGACAGTGAAATTAAGCAATATCACTTTACTATACCAGTTTTGTGTTCTCTCAAAGTCTAATATTTTCTGATATTAATGGGGAAAAAACAATAAGGAAAAAATACCATCACCTTGTAGTTTTAGGATTTTTTTTTCAGTAAAAAGAACAAGGAATTGGGGCTTAATTCTCTGCACCTAATTTAGGTCCATGTAGTCTGTTTTTTCTCTTTCTTGGGTTCTGAATGGACTTTTAGGACTACTGCCTTAATCACAGGCCAAAATAAACAGATAATTTGTAAGGAAAATGCTATCCTACAACTTAGACCTGTTATTCCAACCAAAAAAATCCTTCCCTCCTGACATAAGCTGTAAAGCATCCTATATATAGAAAGGTTCATAAATAGAGGAGGTTAGAAATGCATTTATCCTCTGACTAATTAATATACTCCATAGCAAATGTTTGCATAATTGTAATGGCTTAATACAGCAATTCTACTTCACTTGTGGCTTCAGCAAGCCCTAGAGTTAGTAATCTACATCTCTTAGTTTTGCTATCTCTGGGTGTTAAATGCTTCCTCAGTCAAAAAAGTTGCCTCTACATGTCCATACATTAACAACATGTGGTCCACCCACCTGTTAAGATATATGCAAGGGAAGGTTTTATGGCTGGTGAAGGCTGGTCAAAAAGCTTATCTTTTTCTCCAAAAAATTAAGCAAAGCTATAGGAGAAAAGGATGTTTGACAAAAATTGGCCGTTCTGGTAAACTGAGTCTCACTTTCCTGACAGATTTGGCCTTTCTTCAAATTAAAACATTTCCACTGATTGCCATGATGGACATCTGGACAAGAGTCCTGGCCAGGAGACACCACAACAGATGTACTTTGGCTGTGAGTTTTTCCCTGTAGAAAGCAGTAAGGCTGTAACCTAAATGAACAATTATTTGTACAGCAATCCTGTGTAAGAATCAGAAATGTTTTAGGGTTTTGGACTCATCAGAATGCCTACTGAAGAAATCAATTGTAAACCAATTACGTGGACGAACAGTGGACAATGTGAGTGTTCAGCCAAGATCTGTGGCAAGGTTGTGCTGTGTTCTCAAGGGAGCTGCTACATGCTTGCATATATTTAGAATTGTCCTTGTGCCAGGGCCTCAGAATAAAATAGAATCGAATTTCAGTTTGGAATCTTGCTTGTTTTCTCTATTACAAAATTGTGTAATTTTAGGCTGCTCTTACCTGAAAATTGAAACACTTGTGCATTTGAAATGCTGCAAGATAAAAGATTTGTAGATCTTTTCAACTCTTGTGTACATGTGCATGTACATGTACATCTACATGACGCACCTTCAGCACCAGGTTCTGCACCCGGGCAGCAGCATCTTGCCACAGTGCAGCAGCCCAGATGGGTTTACCTCTGCATTGCCAGTTGCTCTGCTTCCATTGCTGCAACCACCCCCACAGGGCATTTGCCACCATCCATGAGTCAGTATAGAGATAAAGTACTGGCCATTTTTCTTGTTCAGCAATGTCCAAGGCAGTTTCTGCAGCTTGTCATAGGGGACTCCGTGTACGTTCCATCTCCAACTCTTTGAAAGCACTGAAGGGGCTCACTGGACTAGATAATTGCCCATATGATCCCACACACCCTGCCACTCATGACTGTTCAGCTTAGGGGAAAATCTCTTGGTGATCTTCAGATATTGTTGTTTAATCCTAGACAAGACCCGAGCCGGACACTGCTTAACTTTCAAGATCGAATGAAATAGGCCATTTTCAGGGTGGGATGGCTGTGGGTAAAACATAGAAAGTATATGCAGCAATAAGCTGGTTCCCAGCAAAAGGAGCAGGATGCTTTCAAGGGTATTGAAAAGATATTCAGGATCTTTAACTTTTCCAGAATCTACTCCTACTGTAAATAGCCTGGTGGGGGAGCAGAGGGTTTCAGGGAACAAAAAAAAAAGAAAGATATGTAATTGTTAAAAATTCCCATTGCATGCCTCCAGTTGTATAGAGGTGACGATCACAGTAAGGACGCATACCAGCTCAGTTTGATGATCAGTGAGTCTATTGTTACAAGTCATTGCCATGAAGTACAGCAAAACAATAACCTTAGCCCAGGCCCACCAGCCGATAAGCACTAAACCAGCAAATACAGGCTGCAAGTAAGGCACAACATGCTGAAACTCAGAGACCAAGCGCAACAACCCTGAGAGCAAATAAATCAACATTGTGATGAGTGACTATCAATCCAGAACAATGAATGCTTATCACAAATGCAATTTGAAACACTCTGGGCAGATGTGTCATTATCTCAATCCTTTGTGCCCCACGTTGGGCACCATAAAGAAGTGTTGTGGTTTAAGCCTAGCCGGTAACTCAGTACCACGCAGCCACTCACTCGGTCCCCCCACTTCTTCCTTGCCCTGCTCCAAGAGAGATGGGGAGGAGAATCAAAAGCATGTAACTCCCATGTGTTGAGATAAGAACAGTCCAGTAACTAAGGTATAACACAAAACCACTACTGCTACCACCAAAACCAATAATGATAAGGGTAATAACAAGGGAAGAGAATACAATCGCTCACCACCCACCAACTAATACCCAGCCCGATCCAAGCATCCAAGCAGCGATCTAGCCCTTTAGCCCTTCCAGGTAACACCCACCCCCCCCCCCCAGTTTATACATTGAGCATGATGTGCTGTGGTACGGAATACTCCTTCAGTTAGTTTGGGTCAGGTGTCCTGTCTCTTCTTCCTCCTGGCTTCCCCTTCTCCCTGGCAGAGCATGAGACTCAGAAAGTCCTTGATCAGAGTAAACATTACTGAGCAGCAACTAAAAACATCGGTGTCATCAGCACTGTTCCCAGGCTGAAAGTCAAAACCACAGCACTGCACCAGCTCCTAAGAAGGAGAAAAATGACTGCTACTGCTGAACCCAGGACAGTAGTAAAGGGAATTTTATTTTACTTATTTGTAGTCGAAGTTGCTTAGAAGAACTGATTAAAATGTGCTAACATGTTAGTTTTTATGAAGAGAGAGAATTTCCTTGGTTCACCAAAATAAAAGGAGCTGAGCCAGTCAGCATACACGATTTGTAATCGGGGGTGGGGTGTGTGATGGGGTAGTGGTGCTCTGAAAGAAAAATAAAAAGTCATGTATACTGTTCATTGCAAACACATTGCTATAACTGTGAAAAAAAATAAACATTTTGTGATATCCAACTAATGATCTTACAGTAAAAGCAAATCTGGGGGATTTGCACCTGTTTTTTGTTCACATTCACAGGAGGGTTTTTCTGCTTCCAAAAAGAGCTACCTTGGAAAACTTCCAGAGGAAATCAAGCAAGATTTTCTTCTAAAGATGCTCAGGGCTTGATTACACTGATGTAATTAATCTGCTATAAATGGATTGTTAAGGACTTTATCAGTTTAGGTTTTAATTTCTATTTTGGCATTTTGTATTATATTTTGATGAAACAATGGCAAATGCTAAATGTAGCACATACCAGACTTTTCTGGATGACCCAAGTTCTATGAATAGAATGCCATGGTAAAATCTTAGCATGGTGATTCTGCCTTTGTTATTTGTATGTCACTTTTACATTCCCTGCTTTCATCAGCACTGATTTGGTCATAGTTGTTAAAAAAACCCCTCTCACCTAGCTTAATTTCCTGAGTAACTTGGGTAACAGGTCTTATTGTTACATCTAATGCTCTTATGAGTATCTTTGGTGCACCAGGGTTTTGTCTTCCTGCAATTCAGTTATTAGTGTGCCTAGGAGAATATACTTTAGATTTAAATCCATCAGCTTGGACACACGTAGGGAGCAAGTGTGTTAAAGGGGGCCTATGCATGTCACAAATCAGGGTCCTATACTGATCTGGATAATTAGTCAGCACAACCCTGTGGTTAAAGGAATAAATATCTGGCAAAGCTGCTTAGCTTAAACATGCAGTGTGTGCCTTAGCAAGGCATATTGGCCTGACCAGTGATGTGCTTAGGGAAGACACTAGTCTCTGGTCTGGTTTATGGCAACTGACTTGGAGGGGGTATGTAGGAAAAAAAAATTAAGTTTTTTTCCACCTACTTTTGTATTCTATATTTGTGCTTTGTATACAAGTTTAAATAGGTAAAATAGCTCATGTCTGTGATACAAAACTGGGTGAAATACAAGCCCCCCTGGCTCACAGGATTTAAGTATAAATAATCTCCTCAACCTTTTTAAATCTGAATGCTGTGGATTTAAAACGCATTCTTGTCCCAAATATTAATCCAGATTTCAAATCCTCAGAATTCTGTTTTGTCTTGCCCAGCCATAACAATGATTTCTCTAATAAGATATATAACTTCTGTGAGCAATATATTTTCCATACAGACACATTTGCAGAAAAGCATTATGTATCACAGGATTTATTTTTTTTTTATTTTGGAGAAAGTTACTGCTTCTGAACTAAAATACTTTTCACAGAAGTGGGCTTTTAAGTATTTCTGCTAAAAATAGCCATTACCTGTGGAAAATTAAATAAATATTTTTCTGCATTTTCTTCATCTTAAAAAAAAAAAAATCACACACACAAGCACAAAAAAACAAAACAAAACACCAAAATCCAAAAAATCCCAACAAAACCAACAGCAAACAAATAAACTAAAAAAAACCACAAACCACAAAATAAAATCCCAAAACTTGTTCTAGAGATGATTTGGTATAACTATATGCTTGCTAAATTTTGTTAGGCTGCTATAGATTGACTTGGCTGGACAACCTACCAGTAAATTTTTTACAAATAAAATCCCTTCATATGTGTTTTTGGCAATTTTTTGTCTTTAGTTCTTTTTATTTCTTCCTTTCTCAGTTCCTTTCTGTAAGCCAGAAACCTTGGGACAAATGAACTTTTATTTAGCTGATCTCAGTTCTTCCATAAACTGGCTGTATACTTCTAACCCAAATTTGACTGTGCATGATAAGGCTTGGTTATTTTCTTATCTCTTAGGGGGCATAGTGAGTGTATATTCACTATATCTTAAAAAAACTCTCAGTCTGCCACAGTAGGAGACATACAAATGTTGAAAATGAGGGAGGGAAAAAGAGAAAATAAACACAACCTCAATGTACGTATGGGATTACTTGGCATCAAAGCTACTTCCCTGGTTTCTATAGGTGCTGCTAAGGTGAGCTCAGTGATAACTATTGCCAGAACTTCAGCTGAAAGTACAAACACATTAGATTATTCTAGATCGTTACCCCTGGCAAACTTATGCCTCATTATCTATCACCCATTTTCTTCTGCTTAACAAGCAGTGTGAAGTCTACAATGTTTAAAATATAAATAAGACCCCAACCAACTTTTAAGAACAGGTAAGTATTATACCATAAATGCTGGTGTAGTACCATGCCAAAAAATACTGGTTTTACTTTCCCTTCAGACTCTGAATTATTGCTTATGGAAACATCTAAAAAATTCAGTTATCCGTCATCTGTCCTGAAGCTACATATCCTGAGAGAGCAAGACATAAAGATGACAATTGCTTTGAAGTTGTTACAGTTTGTGTAACAATCACCAGAAATGGTGATCAGCAACATCTTATAGGTTTTATGACAGGTAACCGTACTTTAATACACTGTTGCATTTAGAAGAATAAAAAAGTTAGTAAAGTTACACAGCATTTTTGTAACTGTATTGCTGGAAGCACAGTCTGTCATTTTTTTATTTGAGGTTCAGCAGTAAATCCTTTCACTTTGGTATCTTTGATTGTAGTGATCCTTTAAAGACTTATGTGGCTTTCATCAGTAAGGAGAGAATACAGTGTAAAAGGTATTCCATACCACCCAGACTGAATACAACCAAGGAACAACAAAAGGCAAATTCTGGCTTAACTGCATATGTATTAGAAAAAAATATACTTTGTGTGGGTATAAATCACATAATATTAAAAGCAAGGAGAAAAATAAGTATTATTTTATACCTAGGTAAGAGGAAAGACTGAATGAAATGTCAGGGCATGTTTCTGTTCAAGGATTTTCACAGCTTCTGGCACTCAAAACTCCATTCAAAACTGCAGTGCCAGGGTTCAGGCTTTTGATATGTCATCTATTCAGCTTTCTGTTCCAAGTTTACCGATTGCTGTTAGTTCCATTGTTAAAATATTGCTGTGAACTGTGAAAAGCTTATCTGAAAATTTAAAACTTGGCACAATGGCTGCTGACCGTAATTACAACATCAGTTAGATCACAAGAGCCAAAGACCACTGCTAGTTTCTAGAAGATAAATTGTTTGTTCTCATTTGCTTATGGAGTCTGATGCAAGCTGAAATTATCCTAATGTCAAAAAAAGCCAAAAAAAAAACAAAAACAAAAAAAACCACCACTGAACAAACCAAAATTGTATTGGACAGTATGTGTGCCTGATTCTTTGATTATGTTTTTACCAGACTGACAGCAACCTCTAAAAATCTCAAGGAGACACATCAACAGATGAAAACTTGCATCATTTGTGGTAAGAAGCAAAGTAATAGGTAAAGATGAAATGTACTTTAGTCATCAGGGTACTGCTGATGTTCTCTAACATGAACAATGAAAGAAAACATCTGTTCATACCTCCAGGTACAGCCAAAAGGGAATAATTTCCTAGCAGATTTTTGGGGTTTTGTGGTATACGGTCATGTGAGGGGTCTGAGACTGAACTCGTCAGACCATATTTTTTTAAAAAAAAGTCAACTTCAGTAAATGGAATTACTTCTGGAATGAATTTGGCCTCTTTGTTCTTCCAGCTTGTTCACTGAAACATAAAATAAGGTGAAACTAGAGATACAGAATTGCTTCTTAAAAACCAAACATCACACTTGCGCAAACACATTGAGGGCAGATTTTATAAACTGTGGGATTTCATCAGCCTTGATGAAAAACAGATTTGGCTGGCTGAGAAAAAAAAAAAAACCCTACAAAATAATGAGCCAAGTTTTCTAACAAACTTTGGTTGCCATAGGTTAATAAAGTGGAGCAAGATGGGCCAAATATAAGGAATATAGTCTTACCAGGGAGATTATTGAGAATGTTGCCTTTCTGAGACAAATGGTTTGCACACAGAAGAAACAAACATCTCTGAAAGCTAAAAATTTTACTTTGTTTTAATTTATATCTAGGACATTTTTTATGTATTAGATTTCAAAAATATAGGTGAATCAGTTCATGAAATTGATATATTTATATAGTGGAAGAAACAAAAACATGCTTGTAATTGGACATGAAGCTTTTTCTCTAGGTTTAATTTCCAGGCATATTGTTATATGGTCAGAAAGTCCTAGCTAGTATATGAAGACTCTTCAATTTACGGAAGACTTGGCCTTTCCAGAAACAAGCTAGAAACTTGGTGAGTCTGAAACACTTGAAAGAACTGAGCATAACAAAATTAAGCAATTGACTTAATTTGGATTCTTAGGAGCATCTCCTTTTAGACATTGTTCTGGAAAAATGTAATGTGTTCTTTCACTGTGTGGAAGCTTTCATTTGCAAAGGAATTCACTGGCAAATCAGTGGATGTCAAACAAATATGTGCATAATTCAGAACAAAGATCTAAAAAGCAAACTCTCTGGGCCAAATATGTTCATAAATCACTGTTGTTTGATCAAGCTTTTATTTTTTTACTAGTAACAGGTATCATCAGCATGAGAAAATGGAAGTTAAAGTACATTTCAAGAAAGATTATTGCTTTTTGTACATGCCAGCATTAACTTTTCATACAGTTCTTCAGTATATTGTTTTAATTCCAGTTTAAAACACACAAAAAAGTCATCATAAGGAAAATTTTTATTTTATTCAAATATAGAATTTGATATTCCACTGCTGCTTATTCAGAAGAACATTGAATATTTTTAATGTTTTTTATTGAGTGGAAGTCTTACCTGACATCATTTAACCAACAGGGAGAGGGAATTGTAGTTGTGCCTGAGAACGGATTCTGGACACGCTGCATAAGCAGAGACCACTGTGAAAAAAAAACATGTAATGTACATAACTTCTTCATGTCCTGCAACTGCACCAAAATGTGTGACTAGCTCTTTGATATGGTTTATCATGGTCCCTTTCTTTGCAGGATTTTGACAGATAGTTACACTTTTCTACTGACTTCACCAGCACAAATGCATGGTTTGGGTTAACAAAGCATCTCATATGTGACTTTCTCACAATAGAAGCTTTTATCACAAGACTGTTATTCATTTTGGGCTGCATCTGGATGAAATTTGGGAATAGAACATTCTGGGTTTGGCCCTGAACCAAATCTTAGCTTTCTGACTGAGAATGCTTCAACTTGACGTTTCCATGGCAGTTGGATTTGAGTTGCCAGCCCCTCTCTAACATAAACAGAGCTTTTCACTGTGTCACTGTCACAGTTGTTGCTATTAAGTAAAAAATGGTTTAAAAAGCACCTTTTTCCTTTAAGTTTTTCATGCCAGATTTAAGTTGAAAATAATATGTAAAACCACACAATTTCTACAGGTGTTGTATTTGTGCTGAAATCCATGTAGTTTTTGAGACATTTCCAATGAAAAGGTAATGGAGATATGTTTTCTTTATCTTTCTCTTTCTTTCTGTTGAAAAACAACACTTAAATCTCTGCCTTTTTTTTTATTGGAAAGGTACCTCAATGTGCAAACACAGACACTGGTTTCACTATTCCTGGAAGAGATGAAAGTTTATCCCACCAAGGGCCATTGTAGGAAGTATGGGAAGAATGCTGACCCTTTTCTTGCCTAGATCAAGTTCCTTTTGGTAGTATTTTTCTGATGGAACAGCTGGGCAAAGAACTTCCATTCAACATAAAGGTATGACAAAGCTGTATACCCAAGGCAGTTCTCTTTCACTTTTCAGTCTGTTTTTCCATTCCTAACTTTAACACTTGCTCATTTTATGATCTCCAGGAAATCTTCTCTTCCCTATTTCCCTCCCCTTTTCCCTTTTTCCTTTTCCAATTTTCCACATGGATGATAAGATCTACCTTCATATACTGAGATCTACTGATAGAAAGTGTTACACTGACCAATTGTTTTCATACTTATTTATAACCAGAATTATGTGAACATACAAATTTTCACTGAAATACAAGAACAGATACTGATAGAAACCACTTGCTTGATCAGCTACCTATATTATTTGAAGAATCTTATAAAACTGTCCAGGCAAAACTGATTTGATTCAAGTGGCACTCTTGAATGTATCCAGTGATGTATTTGTCTCAGTTGCATTTTCTGTGAAAGATAAGCTCAAATTAATTGTCTATTGCCTTTATGCTGTCACAAAATGTAGAAATACTTTTATGGGGTTAATAGAGGGTATGCACTAAATTCTTACAGGAATAAAAGTTGTATCTGCTCAGACTGCATCGATTAAAGGGAAGAAAGATAGCCACCAATTAGAATTTTTTTTTTTTTTTAATTGAGTTTCCTATATGAATTTCAAGATATGATACACTGGAAACTTATTTTGGAGCTGTTGTGACATTATTAAAATATTCTGTTGTAGCTCGTAAATTTCAATTGTCAGTATCACAAAATCAATACAGATTTCAATACATCTAGTGTTCAATGGCCACTAGGGTATGCAGATTAAAGTTGCAGAGTTCAGGGTTGGCAGATTTCCTTTCTACGCCTTCCTCTATATAAGACTGGAAGTAAAATTTTCATTCATGTCCATAAACTCTAGATATTGTCAGAGTTTGCTCAAAAAGTTAAGTGAAAAATGTGTATCAGTGCTTTATAGGGTAGGGTTATGTCCCTATAAGCTATTGAAAGACATTTGAGTGATAGCTTAATTTTTGATAGAGAATAGAAAAATACACAACTTCTGGCAATGTCATAGAATCAAAATGCGTGCTTCAAATCAGAAAGTGCAGCAGGTTAATTTCAGAGGTACATTTTTACCTTTGCAGCGAATAGTGTTTAAGTCTACATTAGGCATTTATAAACACATTGAAATTGTGTGGATGCGAAACCATAGATCACAGGAGCTGGGCAGCTTTGACACTGACTGGTAGCAGGGAGAAAAAGAACAGGATGAGAGTTAGAATCATAGAATCATAGAATAGTTAGGGTTGGAAAGGACCTTAAGATCATCTAAGTCCAACCCCCCTGCCATTGGGGGGTGCCACCTCACACTAAACCATGCCACCCAATGTTTCATCTGACCCGGCCTTGAATGCTGTCAGGGATGGAGCATTCACAACCTCCCTGGGCAACCCATTCCAGTACCTCATCACCTTTACAGTAAGGAGCTTCTTCCTTTTATCCAATCTAAACTTCCCATTTAAGTTTTAACCCGTTACCCCTTGTCCTATCACTACAGTCCCTAATGAAGAGTCTCTCCCCAGCATTCCTATAGGACCCCTTCAGATAGTGGAAGGCTGCTATGATTTGGTATGCCTTGTAACTTCAGTGGGTAGCATAGCAACTGGAAAAATGCTGGAGAAAAATCCTCTTGTTGACTTCATAGAACTGGAAATGTATTTAGTCTATAGCACAGCTTTTATGCCCAGCTTGCAGAATTTTTCAATTTGGTGTTGCTCCAGGTTAAAAAACATGGCAGCTGAAAAATGTGAATTGGAATAATTTGCCATCAGTTCTTAATGTAATGACTGATTTGCCACTCTGTATTCAGCAAGCTGCAGGCAACGAATTTGAAGTGAATCCAGGTGGAAGTAGGCCAGACACGTTAAATTTAAGACCTCTATTTCACAACTCCCTACAGAAATTGTGCAAATAATGTAGCTGAAGTGCTTTCTACATACTGTGTAACCCAACTCTTTTGGCATTCTGATTAATTCCTTGCCCTTTTCTCCTGTATGCATTGTTAAGTACACTATGAGGAGGAAGAAATTGTAATAGGAGCTGTCAAACATTAGATGCAAAATGTTCTTGTATTCTTTATAAATTTAGACATAAACAGCAGGGAAAAGACAGAAGTTCATATACTGATGTTGTAAGTAGTCAGGCTTTTCAACTTAATTGTTATTTCCACATCTATTGCCTGGTTAGTGCTGCTAGCAACGAAAATGTAGAGTAGTAATGCTGTTCCCAGAGTTTAGGTACCCTCTCTTATTTATCTTAAGACCAGACTTAATATATCTACTTCCCTTCTAAATCTTCTTTCTGAGTATTAAGCTGTGGTAAGGCTCTGACTTTTTAAAACATAAATAATCAGATGATTTTCATCCAATTATTTAGCTTGTTGTAGTACTCTTTACTGGAATGGAAGCTTCCAATGAGAAACTCAATGCCAAGACTGGCATGTTGAATTTTCTGCATGCCAACAGAAACCTCATCCTTGCCAGATGGAACTAACACATTAAATAGATCATTTTATTTCAAATGGAAACATTTTAATGACCGTTTCTGTGCTATTTGTCTTCCTGTTTAGATTTTATTAAAAATTTGCACTTGAATGTCTGAAATTAGAAGATCTTGCTAATGAATGCCAACATTATCATTTGGAAGCCAAGTTAAACATGTAAGAAAAAAAATACAAGCCCAGATGGAAAGAATTCAGAGTATAATGAGTCCTTAGGAGAAATCATAGTTAGGAAGACAAAAAAGGCTTTGCACCAAGATTCACAGAAGTTCAAATTGGAAATAGAAATGGGGCAGTACCAAAATCTTGCTATCAGAAAATCCCACTGACTTGGAAATTAACTGTATTAATTTGTCTTAGCTGTGTAACCAGCCTTTTGTCTTTTTGACAGCTGTCTGTTATGAACAAGAATGTGTACTTGACAAAGTAGGACAGAGCTATGTTCCCTGCATCTTAAACAGAGAATGATCTAGTGTATTTACCCAGTGCGAGCACATAAGCGGAGGCACAGACGTGTGACTGTAATAAGTCATCGTAGCTTCTTGTTTGCTTTGGTATTAAGAGTACTTTTTTCCGCTTGCAAGATTACACAATGCCAAAAGATAACCTCTAATTTCTCTCGTTTAGCTAACTTTCCTTGCATGCAAATTTATGTTATTGGGAAGAAAAGTTGATTAAATAGTTATGTGAGTCAAACCCTCCCCCCCCCCCCCCAAAAAAAGAAACCAACCAAAAAACCCCCAACATTTATGGTGAGGGATTTAATGGTTTCTTTTACTATCTGTGCAGTTGCTTCTGTGTTCTGTGATTGAGGAAAGATATTTAGAAAAAGTGAGAATTTCACAATTTAAAATACTGCAATTTAAATTAACATGTGACATATGAATGTGTGCTCATAACTTGAAAATTAGAAATAATTCTATTTGATCTGACACTTGTGTTCAGTGTAAATGTTGAAAATTTGCACCCAATCAACAGAGAATTCATACGAAGATATATAAACTTACACACTGAATATATTCAAGTAAATTAGGGCTACTCAGATATTGCCTACGTAAAAAAAAAAATTGTTTTCTATACGTAAGTTATTAATTGAAAATCAGAAAAGAAATGTAGAGCATACATAAGGAAGCTGATTTTCTTTTTTTCTTCAGAATTCCTTAATTTTGCACATTTGACTCATATAAAGGTTACTTTGCTTTCCCCAGAAGCCTGAGGAGCTGGCAGTTGTGTAATCTGGTCAGTGAACTGTGAATAAATAAGAAGGAGAATAAGATGATGAGCAGCAATGGAAGTCTGGGCACTGAGGCAGAGATACTACATATGCTTCTGCTTTTATTTATTTTATTGGTTCCTTTGCTTTGCTTTTTAACAGATCACATTAAATAGCAGTTAGAAAGGCATTGTGTTTTGGCAGGTTAGCTTCTTGGGTTAAAAATAAATTGTTATTGAGACATTTTAGTGTTTATAAATTGTTTACTTCATTTAAATTCTTTATTATAATTTCTTTCTCTCTTGTTCATGTCTAAATGGTTACTTTTTTGGGTTCCTCAGAATATTCTTTCTTCTATTACTCTTTGTTCATATTCAAAGCTATTGTCTATTTAAATTGTATAAATTCTAAGGTATTCAAGTTCACAGTTCCCGTGTCTTTTATTTTCATAGTTTTTTCCCCAGTCTCTAAATTTCCTGACCATCTTATGAAAGTGCCTGCTGTTCTGTTGAATAATGTCTGCTTAGAAACCAGTGTTTCTTACTCCCATATTACTTGACTGGAAAGCAGCAAAAACAATGTGCTGCAGGTGTAAGCTGGCACCCTGCCCACTCCAGTCCCAACAGCTTCATAAATCTTGATCTGCCATACCCCCACAATTACATTTCATGACACAAAGCCAAGCAGTGTTATTCACCCAGTGCTCTAATTTACATTTCTGAAGACAAAAGAACATACAGATAGTGTTTCAGAGTTCTCTTTGCTTTTACATTTGTCTAAAGATTATTTTCAGGTCAAGTACAAAAAACCTGGCAAATGGGCTGTTGGCGATTAAACTTTAAAATTAAGTAAAACTAAATAAAGATTAAGGAAAATACAAGACTTAAGCTCTCATTGTTCTTGTGCCAGATGAAACGATAGACTATATCAGAAATGAGCAGCTGCTACTTTTTTTGAATAATCAGAAAATAACTATTATGTTCCTTTTGCCATGTTTGATGAGACAAACTTTCTCTGTGTGTAAGTTCTTGGTATGAGTTTTGTGCTTAGAACACCTTAAAGAAAGACTTAACAAATGTTATGAGGAAAGTATGGTGCCTTATGCCTCCAGATATTATAACATGTCTAACCTAACTAGACATCTGCACTACATACTTATTCTTCTGCACTGCTGCTCCAGCCTTATTTGTAACCAAAGGAAGAAATAAGTACCAAAAGGCCATGAGTCACATCTGCCTTAGATACCTATTTAGGATGAGAAGAATTGTGCCCATATTTGTTCCACTGCTGTTCACAGTAGAAGCAGTCTAGGGAATTAGTACAGATGTCTAGCGTCAGATGACCTGAACTCCACCCTGCTCTACTTAGGCCAATGAGAAAGTTCAGCTCTGTAAGGAAGACCTTAGAAGTACTAAAAACACAGTGGTTTTCACTTCTTAGATGAGTTTATGCTCATTGTCGTTGTTATATGTTATAAATAGTATTTCACAGGTTTGTGATACCACAGTGTCTGGGGACCTATGCATGAGCTGAGAGTTCCCTCTGCTGAGCCCTTCATAAAGACGCAAACCACAAATTTGGTCTCTGGCCAGCTTGCCATCTGGTCTACACAGGAGATTGAGAGCAAAAGGCAAGAAGGAAGTGACACAGTTAAAAATAGCAGCTGATGTATGCACCAATGGGCTAACTTTTGTCCAGCTTCTGTTAGAGAAGGGCATTTGCAGAAACTGTTTGAAAGATCATTAAGTCATTCTGCAGGGTTTACTAGGAACTTTTCCCAAGCATAAAGAGGGTCTTGGGTGTAAGCCTGCTCCTTTTGGGAATTGACCAGATGAGTTATGAAGGAAGTATTTGTGTACTGGAGGAGGGTTCGACCTCTTGAAGCTGAATGAAAGATATTAGTGCAAGGAAAAGCAGTGAACAGCTGCAAAAGTGACTTACATGGTGGTAGAGGAGGAAGAGACTATGCTGCAAAGTGAAGCATTGCTTGTCTCACTCAGTGAGCCCTGGAAATGATCTTTGCAAGAAGCAGCATTTTGAGCACACCAATTAAGTAAGGTTCCTTTTCTCAATTCCAAACAAAAGAAAGTTGTAATAATGAAGACATTAGATGATGGCATGGACAAATATTTCAGTTGTGTGAAGGTGTGGAAGGCTACGTTTGGAGGTGCTGTGCAGCAGGAGTCTCAAAAATCTTAGGCATATTTTTGACATTTGAAAAAAAGGGACAGTCCAAGTTAAAGATGACATCCTTGTGATATGAATACATATGATACCATTGTCCACGGTAACGGAGTGAGAAATTAGCAGAAATTCCTCAGGAAGAAGATGTAACTGTTTTGAGCTTAATACCTTCAGGAGATCAAAGAAGCATGTTGAGAGTTTAGTTTGGAAGACAATCTGGAATAAAAGGGTAAATTTGTGACTCTGAAGCTTAGAGATAGTAGATGAACTTCCAAATAACATGGTGGGTTTGAAGGTCAGAGAGATAGGAGAGTGGAGCTTTGAGGAACCCCAAGATGAAATTAGGATGAGGCATTGGAAGAACACTTGAAAGACCAATACTGATGGAAGGGAGGAGAACTCAAGAGAAAAGGGTAGGTCTGAAACCAGTTCATGACCTCTCTGTGCCAGAAAAAAAAAAAGAATGGAAAAATGGAAAATAAACGAATTGGATATATTTTGAAAATATCCCACACAATAAGATTTCTGATTGGGCTCAGTGTCTTCCATAGATGTAAACAAGCTCTCAGGGCCTGAAATTCTACAACTCTATTGTCTGTAACATGAGGGATTGTGTTTATTAATCCTTAATCCAAGTCTTTTCAGTCCCTGTATGCCATATCAGCATGTGGGAGAGTGCATTATTTCTTAGTCCTACTGTCATTTCAACCAGTGAAGTATTTTGGATAGAACTGAGGGGTTTTCTTATTTTTCATCAGTTGTCTATCTATCTGATGAAGATTTGTTTTGAAATGCATCCCATCTCAGACTGGAGGGGATGTGGATGGGACAAGAGGCAACCAGGGCTGAAAGCAGATAAATGTCTATTTGAGTGAGTATCCTTAAGTGTTTGGAATGCAGAGGATACCATGAGAAACAAAGCAATTACGTTCATTGTTAACAGAATTAGTCATCACAGATGTTCCTGTAATTCACAGATTGCTGCCATCTCAAAGCTTTTCAGCTGTCCTGGGAATTTTAGGAGTAAAATATTCTATTAAAAGAACAAGTAAAAATAAATTACACATATCATTACTTTTACAATGGACAAATTGTTGATTTGTCAAACCATAGAGACCGGAGCTCTAAGGTATAATTCTCATTCCCATTTAAGAATGTGTTCAAAAAAACTATTATAAAAATACAAGCCATTCCCCTCTGTCAATGCCTTCCTGAAGCTTCCTTCACAGACCTATTTTACTACCTTTTTAGTTTTCAATTTTTTTTTATCTTCCCATGCTTTATCATGGGGATCATTTGTAGTTGAAAAAGAATGTTTGGAGGGTTTTAGTTGTCTTGACAAGTGAAGACATACTAAGCTTGAACAAATTTTCTGCAGCTTGGATGTGCCATACTTTTACACGTTTATAGCTACATTCTTTTTTATCAACCTATCAAAACCCTTTAGTGATATCTTTCAGCAAAGCTGTGAATTAATTATCCCTTTGGATTTGGATGTTTTTACAAATGTCAATGTAGATGTAGTGTGCAATGAAGCCATTCATTTAGCTGCTCCCTCTATTATGTGAAGTAATAGTGAATCTTTCCTGTGGACACTATTGATACAGAAGTGAATGAGCCATGAAATCTAGGTGTGAATTGCTGTAGGACTGTGTGCTTCCCTTCCCCCTTCTCTTTTTAGAAATTTTCTTGGAACTGGATTCTTGGTGAAAAAATATATAACACTTGCACAATTTCACAACTTGTTTCTCTGTATTTTATTACCCCTTAGTTATGAGAGATCAAATTTATGTCTACCTTAAACAGTAGAGAAGTCAACCTTGACCCAAACTGAAGTATGATAAATGACACTTCTAAACTCGTATTACACATGCTCTCACACTTTGGAATTTTGAATTAACAAAAGGAATAAGCAAGTTTGGTAACTTAAAATTCTATTTCAAAATAACTGCCTTTGAAGGAAACTAAAATATAAGAAAAAAGAAAAAAAAAAAGAAAAAGAGAAAGAAATTTGCTTCTATTTTCCCCTGTAGTTTGTCATGGGGCATGCAGGAGAGAGGAGTCACCTATAATGGGTCAAGTACTTTTGAAAACAAAGAAAGAAGTGTGTGGTGACAAGAAACTCCAGAGTAGTGCTGAAGAAGAAACTTCTGGTAAATATTATTTTTCACCTTCCGAAACCTCAGTGCAAGTACAGAGCTAATTTTTTAATGTATCCTGTATTCCTGTGTGTCCTGGGTTCAGCAGTAGCAGTCATGTTTTTCCTTTGTGTTAACTGGTGCAGTGGTGTGTTTTGACTTCTAGTTTGGGAACAGTGTTGGTGAAGCCCATGTTTTCGGTTGTTGCTAAGTGATGTTTACCCTGACCAAGGACTCTGTGAGGCTCATGCTCTGCCAGGGAGGAGGGGAAGCTGTGAGGAAGCAGAGACGGGGTGCCTGACCCGGGCTAGCCGGGGAGGTATTCCATACCACAGCACATCATGCCCGGGGTGGGGGGTAACTGGGAGTTACCCGGAAGGACAGGGGCTTCCGGGTGGAACTCGCTTTCTTGGCCGGTGGTATCGTATTCTCTTCCCTTGTTATTTTCCCTTATCATTGTTTTAGCTGATAGTAGCGGTGCACCACTCACTGGGAGTGAGTGAACAAGTTACCTGACTGGGTTTAAACCACGACAGTTCTTTTTGGCGCCCAACGTGGGGCACGAGGGGTTGAGATAAGAACAGATCTGACTGGATTAATAGTCACTCGTCACAATGCTGATTTATTGGCTCTCAAGGTTTTTCCTCTTGATCTCGCAGTTTCAGTATATCATATCTTACGTCCATCCGGTATTTGCTGTATTAGTGTTTTTCAAGTGTGGGGCTTGGGCTAAGGTTTTTATCCCATTGTACTTTATGGTAATGACTTGTAATACAATAGAATCATTGATCATGAAACTGATCTGGCTTATGTTCCCAGTGTGGTCACCACCTTTATACTTTGGGAGGTATATGATGGAGGTGCTTAGCAATTACACATCTTTTTTCTCCTTCTCAGGTGCTCAACCTGCGAAGGAGACATCCTTTTACCCTCCTAGTCGTCCCCCCAGACCATTTACATTTGAGAGTTTTGAATTTTTTGAATGGCCTTTTAATGCTGTTGAGACTTGTTTGCTGATGGTGATGGGAATCACCATGCTAACGCACATACAGAGTGTGTTTTGCCCACTCCTGATTTCAAGAGTTAAGCAGAGTCAGGTTTGGGTCTTGTCTGGGGTCAAACGACGATGTAGGAGGACCGAGAGATTTTCCCTGAGACTGGACAGCCATGAGTGGCAGGGTGTGTGGGACAGTATGGGCAAGTATCTAGGTCAGTGGGCCCCTCCACTACTTTGGAATTTCACTACCGAACAACTGCAAAATCCAGAAGAATTAGTAAAACACTTAAATGAGGTGTGTGGTCATTCTGGCCATACCAGAGATGGACAAATCACGGCAACGTGCTGGGGCTTGGCCTATGCTTGCAGGGCCTTGTTCAACACTATCCAGCACCTTCAAAAGGAAAAGAATGTCGGCGGATCTGAGGGCAAAGCAACAGTCGCTACTCAAACTTTGGCTGCAATGAACTGCGCAGCTACCCCAGCTGCAAGTACAGCAGCTGCTCAAACTTCAACTGCAACAGACAGCGCGGTTACCCCAGCTCCAAGCACAGTAGCTACACCATCCTCAGCAACAAGTACAGTTGCTACTCAAACCACAGTGATAATCACTGCAGCCAAACCAGAGGACCACTTCGTACCAATATCAGTTGCCCCTGTACGCAAGAGAACAAGCAAAAAGGAGGCAAAAAGGGTGAAGCGAGATGAAGAACCAATGAATTCACCACCCGGTTCAGAATCTGATCAGGAGTCATCATCACATGACGAAGAAGAAGAAGAAGAGGTAACGTCTCGACATCGGACCTCAACCGAGCTGCGGAATATGCAAAAAGATTTTACCCATCAACCAGGGGAGCACATCATCACCTGGTTACTCCGATGCTGGGACAATGGGGCCGATGGTCACGAACTAGAAGGTACAGAAGCCAAGCAGCTGGGATCACTTGCTAGAGAAGGGGGAATTGACAAAGCAATTGCAAGAGAGAAAAAGTCCCTCAGCCTTTGGAGGAGGCTCTTGGCAGCTGTGAAAGAAAGGTTTCCGTACAAGGACGAACAGTGTACCCTGATGCCATCAAGCTGTCAAGGGCTGGAACCCATCTATATTTCTGGAGTAACAGGAGGATCCCAAGAGTTGACTGTGCTGGAGGCTGAAATCAGCCTGACTGGGAGGGAGTGGCAAAAGCACCCTATTGTGACTGGTCCAGAGGCTCCATGCATCCTCGGCATAGACTACCTCAAGAGAGGGTACTTCAAAGACCCAAAAGGGTACCGGTGGGCTTTTGGTATTGCTGCTTTGGAGACTGAGGAAATTGAGCAGCTGTCCACCTTGCCTGGTCTCTCAGAAGATCCCTCTGCTGTGGGGTTGCTGAAAGTTGAAGAACAACAAGTGCCAATTGCGACCGCAACAGTGCACCGGCGGCAATATCGCACCAACCGAGACTCCCTGATTCCCATCCATCAGTTGATCCGTAGACTGGAGAGTCAGGGGGTGATCAGCAGGACCCGCTCACCCTTCAATAGCCCCATATGGCCAGTGCGAAAGTCTAATGGAGAATGGAGACTAACAGTAGACTATCGTGGCCTGAATGAAGTCACACCACCATTGAGTGCTGCCGTACCGGACATGCTAGAACTTCAGTATGAACTAGAGTCAAAGGCAGCCAAGTGGTATGCCACGATTGATATTGCCAATGCATTTTTCTCAACTCCTTTGGCAGCAGAGTGCAGGCCACAGTTTGCTTTTACTTGGAGGGGTGTCCAGTTCACTTGGAACCGACTGCCCCAGGGGTGGAAACACAGCCCTACCATTTGCCACGGACTGATCCAGACTGCACTGGAACAGGGGCAAGCTCCAGAACACCTGCAATACATTGATGACATTATTGTGTGGGGCGATACAGCGGAAGAAGTCTTTGAGAAAGGGAGGAAAATAATCCAAATCCTGCTGAAAGCTGGTTTTGCCATAAAACAGAGTAAGGTCAAGGGACCTGCACAGGAGATTCAATTTTGGGGAATAAAATGGCAAGATGGACGTAGACAGATCCCCACAGATGTGATCAACAAGATAACAGCAATGTCTCCTCCAACTAATAAGAAAGAAACGCAAGCTTTCTTGGGTGCAGTGGGGTTCTGGAGAATGCACATCCCAAATTACAGTTCGATTGTAAGCCCTCTCTATCATGTGACCCGGAAGAAGAATGATTTTAAATGGGGCCCTGAGCAGCAACAAGCCTTTGAGCAAATTAAACGCAAGATAGTTCATGCAGTAGCCCTTGGACCAGTCCGGACCGGACCAGATGTAAAAAATGTACTGTACACTGCAGCTGGGGAGAACGGTCCTACCTGGAGCCTCTGGCAGAAAGCTCCAGGGGAGACTCGAGGTCGACCCCTCGGCTTTTGGAGTCGGGGATATAAAGGATCTGAGGCCAGATATACCCCAACTGAGAAAGAGATACTGGCAGCCTATGAAGGGGTTCGAGCTGCTTCGGAAGTGATCGGCACTGAAGCACAGCTCCTCCTGGCACCCCGGCTGCCCGTGCTGGGCTGGATGTTCAAAGGCAGGGTCTGCTCTACACATCATGCAACTGATGCTACATGGAGTAAATGGGCTGCACTAATTACACAACGAACTCGAATAGGAAATCCCAGTCGTCCAGGCATTCTAGAAGTCATCATGGACTGGCCAGAGGGCAAAGATTTCAGAATGTCACCAGAGGAGGAGGTGGTGCGTGCTGAAGAGGCCCCACCATATAATAAACTGTCAGAAAGTGAAAAGCAGTATGCTTTGTTTACTGATGGCTTTTGCCGTACTGTGTGAAAGCATCGGAGATGGAAGGCAGCTGTATGAAGTCCTGGACGACAAGTTGCAGAAACTGCTGAGGGAGAGGGTGAATCGAGTCAGTTTGCCGAGGTGAAAGCCATCCAGCTGGCCCTGGACATTGCTGAACGAGAAAAGTGGCCAGTACTCTATCTCTATACTGCCTCATGGATGGTGGCAAATGCCCTGTGGTGGTGGTTGAAGCAATGGAAGCAGAGCAACTGGCAACGCAGAGGTAAACCCATCTGGGCTGCTGCACTGTGGAAAGATATTGCTGCCAGGGTGCAGAACCTGGTGGTGAAGGTACGTCATGTAGATGCCCATGTACCCAAGAGTCGGGCCACTGAGGAACACCAGAACAACCAACAAGTGGATAAAGCGGCTAAGATTGAAGTGGCTCAGATGGACTTAGATTGGCAACATAAAGGTGAATTATTTTTGGCTCGGTGGGCCCATGACACTTCAGGCCATCAGGGCAGAGATGCAACATATAGATGGGCCCGTGACCGAGGGGTGGACTTAACAATGGACACTATTGCCCAGGTTATTCATGAGTGTGAAACATGTGCTGCAATTAAACAAGCCAAGCGGTTAAAGCCTCTTTGGTATGGAGGACGATGGTTGAAGTATAAATATGGGGAGGCCTGGCAGATTGACTATATCACACTGCCACCAACCCGCCAAGGCAAGCGCCATGTGCTTACCATGGTGGAAGCAACCACCGGGTGGCTGGAAACATACGCTGTGCCCCATGCCACTGCCCGGAACACCATCCTGGGCCTTGAGAAACAGATTTTGTGGCGACACGGCACCCCAGAGAGAATTGAGTCAGACAATGGGACTCATTTCCGGAATAACCTTATAGATATTTGGGCCAAAGAGCATGGCATTGAGTGGGTATATCACATCCCCTACCATGCACCAGCCTCTGGGAAAATCGAACGGTACAATGGGCTGTTAAAAACTACACTGAGAGCGATGGGTGGGGGAACTTTCAAGCATTGGGATACACATTTACCAAAGGCCACCTGGTTGGTCAACACCAGAGGATCTGCCAACAGGGCTGGTTTAACTCAGTCAGAACTTTTACATATTGTAGAGGGGGACAAAGTTCCCGTGGTGCATATGAAGAATTTGCTGGGGAAGACAGTCTGGGTTATTCCTGCTTCAGGTAAAGGCAAACCCACTCGTGGGATTGCTTTTGCTCAGGGACCTGGATATACTTGGTGGGTAATGCGGGAAGATGGGGAAGCCCGATGTATACCTCAAGGGGATTTGATTTTAGGGGAAAACAGCCAGTGAACTCAATTGTATGCTGTTGCCTGCTCTGTAATGCTTTTATAGCCCATCAACTAGATGTCTCCAGGTCACCAGCGACTGGCCCTGACTTCCCTCCAGCCATCATCCCAACAGAGAATGAACTTGGAACATCAATGGACTCGGCAGCATTATAGGGATTGTTCCATGCACTAAGAAAATGATTTTTTCCTCTTGGTTTGTATGTATATGGATGTATATATGTGGGAGAGCGATGGTGTATTGAAAATGTGGGATCTGAGCACGACGTGAATGCTATGAAATAAGGGGTGGATAATGTCCTGGGTTCAGCAGTAGCAGTCATGTTTTTCCTTTGTGTTAACTGGTGCAGTGCTGTGTTTTGACTTCTAGTTTGAGAACAGTGTTGGTGAAGCCAATGTTTTCGGTTGTTGCTAAGTGATGTTTACCCTGACCAAGGACTCTGTGAGGCTCATGCTCTGCCAGGGAGGAGGGGAAGCTGTGAGGAAGCAGAGACGGGGCGCCTGACCCAGGCTAGCCGGGGAGGTATTCCATACCACAGCACGTCATGGCCGGGGTGGGGTGTAACTGGGAGTTACCCAGAAGGACAGGGGCTTCCGGGTGGGACTCATTTCTTGGCTGGTGGTATCGTATTCTCTTCCCTTGTTATTTTCCCTTATCATTGTTTTAGCTGATAGTAGCGGTGGTGATTTGTTGCTGGACTGTTCTTGTCTCAACGCGTAGGAGTTGCACTCTCTCGATCCTCCTCCCAGTTCCTCCGGGAGCAGGGAAGGGGAGAGCCCCGGTGCGGGGGGGGGGTGGGGGGAGACGCACACGGACCTCGATTGTTGTCAGCTCGGCACCACTCACTGGGAGTGAGTGAACAAGTTACCTGACTGGGTTTAAACCACGACACTGTGGTCACCATATAAATATTCCTTGAATTTTTCGTACTAAACTAGTCCTAGCCTTTTCATGGTGTTAACATGGGAACAATCATATAATAACCACCAGAATGGTTATATGAGGTGCTTTATTGCAGAGCTGGGAAACCAGGGGTACTCACCCAAATCTGGTTCCAACGTCATCACATCGCATTCACAATTTATACACATTTAGCACGGATTACAACATTAGCTAATGCATATGCATTAAGGATTGCCACATCAGGAATGTTACGACATCAGCCTCTTCTACGCTTGCGCAGCCCCCTCTGGTGGTCGCCTGGTGGTCGTTCCGATGAAGTAAGGAGTCTTCCTCAGATGAAGTAAGAAGTCTTCATTAGATGAAGTACGAAGTCTTCCTCAGCTTGTCCTCTTCACCTTTTCCTTACTTGGATATATCCCAACCCTTGTGTGGACGCTAGCATTTTCTCATCAGCTTCTGGTGTGCTCTTCTGGCTACCTTATGTGTAGGTTCTACTTGGGTGTAGTCTTCAGTACATACCTTTCTAATCCACCCATATGCATAGGTTCTACTTGGGTATAGTCTCCAGTACATACCTTTCTAAATCCACCCATACGCATAGATTTTTGCTACTATCATTGCAACACTGGTTACAGAATAGCCGTGATACAAAATTGGAAAGTTACAACGTTTTCTAATATACAAAACCCCACTATTGATTTATAAATTTCTCAAACATAATCATTTCTACTATTTTATATCATTGTTTTATCATAAAGGCTTTGCCCTTTTCCAACAATGAATCCTAGTCACTGTCTAACGTTAGGGAAACTGACCAGGCTATCATTGGTTTAGGTTTTGGGGGTTTTAGTGTGTATTTTAGAGTCATTCCCCACTACTTCCACTGCAGTGTGAAAAGCATTGCAAAAACAGTATTTGAGCTGGAAAAAAAACCCTGAATCTCAAGCTGTGTGACCATAGTAATCCTGATTCAACCCTAGTTCTGGGTCTATCTGCTGAGTTGTGCAGCGTGGCTTGCTACAGGATGGGTAAGAAATATGTTCACCTACCTCAGGTCACAGTGATCTGCTCAGGTTTCCCCAGTCTGACACTGACATGATTGTATAGGATTCACTGTTAATATTTCCTTTTGTTGTCATGAACTGTTTTTTAGTGTTCTGCTTTTTCTTTCTGTCTTAGTAAATACCTTTTAGCCAGCAGTTCTGCAACAAGCCACATGCTAGGAGGCAACAAAAGGAGCAGTACCTTTTTTTTTTAAAGAAAACTATCTTTTTCATTGTCTGATAGCAACTTAATCTTTCTGGGTGTCTGTTGAAGGAAGGAAATGTTGCTCTTGAACTCTACGTTCAGAGAATGTCTGTAATATATGTAATATATGCAAGAAGCAACAGTGTACATTACTGATTAAAGAGGTCAGTGTTTTATCCCTCAGCTTAGCATATATGTAACTTCTAAATCAGTTGTGCAAAACCAAAAGAGTACAGTTTCTTGTTGGCTCATTTTTTTGTTGCTATGCTCCTCTGTTGCTGGGATTACTGAAAAGCACCTTTCGGACCTTACTGAACAAATCAGATTTCTATTTCCTTTTTCAGTTCTATCAGTAACTGAAGTCTAATACTAATACTGTGAAGTCTACCACATGTGCTTAGAAATTACCCTCCTGTTGCTGCTGTGTTCAAGTTCACGTGGAGGTGAGAGTTTCGCTATTACAGTTCTTGGGGATGAAATGCCATAAAAGACTGTACAAGCCATAAGAATTGCTGTCACACAAAGAGAAGAAAACTTGCAGTGTCCCAGGTTACTCCCCTCACCTTCTTAAAAATTCTTCCTCTCTCTTTCTCTGGGATTTCAACTTGCAGATACATATTGAATAAGAAGCCTCATAATATCATTTGATAAGCATTTCTTCTGGTGCTGTCATTTGTCCTGAGACAGCTCCACATCCCTGCAGTGATATGCATGGGTCACTTGGTGGTCTGGATTGGAGAGCTGATCTGAGTAAAAATAACTGCAAAAAGTCACCTAGACAAGTTCTCCACTCTGGCCTGCAATGTGACCCCACTGTATTCTGTATGAATGACTGGCTTTGTACTGAAAGAATTATTAATTTAATTATGTGCTCAACATTATTTTTTGTCAACACTTACAGGTCCCCATTTTGGGACAGAACTTAATGTACCAGGATCTGGATTAATGTACATGGAACCCTTTCATTTACTGCTGTCAGGGTCCAATTGCAGAAAACCCCAGTGCCAGATCCTGTTTCAGTTCATGATCCCAAGGAATTAAGACACAAACAAGGTCAAGCACCATACTCAGTTTATTACAAATTACAAAAAAATTACTAGAAGAAAGGGAAATTATTGTAATAAAGATGATAGCAATAGGACAAATTGAAAAAAAGGCAGAAAATAAAGCAAGCATTTGGAGTGCAGAGAGAGAGTGTCACCACAGTGGATCTAGCTTTGTCCTGGGGATCCGCTGTCGTTGGTGGTGAGAGTTCTTCAGGGTTCGTAGTCCTGTAGTATCAGAGCAGTGTCCCCCAAGAATCCATCAGCAGTGGGTGTCCTCGTGGAGACGTCCTTCTGGAGTCCCCTTGAAGGTATCCCTTTTGGAGATGTTTTACTCCCCCTTTTATCATGAGTTGGGGAGAGTGCCTACGTTCTTCATGTCACTTATTAATGTTCCTGGTAGACCAGTTCTTCTGATCTTGCAGCCAACTGCATGTGTCTGCACACACACAGCTGTCTGCAGCAATTCTTGTGATAATGGATAGCAATTCCTCACACCAGTCTTGTCAGCTCTTTCTCATTCATCCCTCAGGCAATGGATGGTGAAGTCCAGGTTCAGCTCCTCACTCCCATCTCCCAGGCAATAGATGGAAGAGTCTTAGCTCAACTCCTCCCACCCATCTCTGAGACAATGGTCAGTGGAGTTCCATTTCAATTCCTCGTACCAATCTTTGAGACAATGGACAGTGAGTCTGATTTCAGATCAGTCTCTCACAACCACTTAGCTAGTGGGTCAGTCCCCTTCTATGCCTTGTTCTTTGGCCAAAATCTACATGTACGAAGACACAAGTGCCTGAAACTATAATGAACAATAGCTGGATGAATATATTAAGGTCTCCATTGATTTTACTAGCTTGTAGAATTTGTGCTGCTTTTATGCCATTGGAAAGATCCAGGGTAATATTTAAATATGATTTGTTTTGCTTTGTAGACCTCATCTGTTCTTTCTTTACTTACTGTAAGATATGTCTAATTTAAAACCAACCAGCAAACAAATCTGTTTTATATACTTATTTGGCTCATTTTTTTTTCCAAGCTACCAACCCTGCTTTTGCTTGTAGGTCCTTTGGACTGAATGAGAAAGTTACCATTGATTTACTAGGAGCTAGGCTTTCAGTCATTCCCCAAATACAGAGAATTGGCAGAAAGATTTACAGATTTTCTACCAACTCCCTTGAGTATGGTGTTGATTCAATTAAAGAAATCTATGTGTGATTCAACACTTCTCTGTTTATGCTCAACAGCACTTCTGCTCAGAGCAGGAAGAATTACACAGATCTCATCATCGCTATCAGGAAGAGCATAGATAATTCCTACTATTAGCATTTTGATGAAAAATTCCCCCCATGTGTTTGATCTCAGTATTTTCTATGAGTTCTAACAGTTTTTCCACTTTCATAGCTCCTGCTTAAAAGATAGGTTCTTTCTTTATCACATAAACTTTTTTCATAAGTCTAGTCATTTCTCTTTCTTTAAACTCTTTTAAAGGTATTCAATTTCCTGAATTCAATTTCCTGAATTCAAGCTCCTTCTGGGTAACTCCCAGTTACCCCCCACGCCGGCCATGACGTGCTGTGGTATGGAATACCTCCCTGGCTAGCCTGGGTCAGGTGCCCCGTCTCTGCTTCTTCACGGCTTTCCCTCCTCCCTGGCAGAACATGAGCCTCACAAAGTCCTTGGTCAGGGTAAACATCACTTAGCAACAACCGAAAACATCGGTTTCACCCACACTGTTCCCAGGCTGAAAGTCAAAACACAGCACTGCACCAGCTGCCACGAAGGAGAAACATGACTGCTACTGCTGAACCTAGGACAAGAAGCAACAGAGTTTTCTCTGACTGTGGTAGATGAAGACTTTTCTCTTGTAGCTGACTGTAGATTTTGCAGTTCTATCAAACTACAGCAAGGTTTTCTTCCCAGTTTATAGCATCCTGACATGCTCAGATCATCCATGGGTGCTGGAAGTTCCACCCCACTAGGTATCCTGAGCCAGGGGCAGTCTGTGGTGCTGGGATGCTGCTATAGGGTTTGGACCTCGCTGAAAAGGGAGTGGTGGAGCTCTGCAGCCCTTCTGCAAAATGTGCCAGACACAGCCCATCAATCAGCTAATCACTGTGAGGACCAACCATGCTCATGAGGCAGGGAGAGGTTTGTGCTGAGCTGTACTTGCAAAGTATAGGAGCTGGGAAGGGAAGGGTATACAAAACGTGTTGCAAGTAGAAGGAACAGTAATACAGGGTCTTTCTAGCTAGTGACAGAGAAATCAAGCAAACATTACTAAAATGTGCTGATTTAAAATGATTGAATTTTCCCTCTTATCCTCCTTATGCTGGATACTTTTACAAAAACTTCACAGTTGCAGCTTAACAGTTTGTTAGTGCTTCAGATTGCACTTAACCCAAATGACAGGAGACAGACTATTTTTTTAAGTAATAGCTGAACAACATCGAGGCTTTGTGTAATACGCTCTGAATTTGTAGTTGCTGTTCTGCGGAGTAGTACCTAGAAACTTCCCATGTAACTCTGGAAACACCTGTATTGCTGCACTTAAGTTGGGAAAATCTCCAACAAATGTATAAATGCGGAGGAATCTGGCAGTTTGGCAGTTTGAACCCAAACCTCTCAAGTTTTACCCCATTGCTCTGACACTGATCTTGCTCCTCACAGAGGCAACATGGCGAGACCTGCCTTTCCACCATTCTAAAATTATTGACCTTAGCACATATCTTAGCTCAGATTGTCAACAGTGAAGGGATATCTGACCAGAAAACCTCAACCTCACATTTAAAAGACACAACTGATGCATTTTGCAGAGGAGGTGGATGAACCACATATAGGGTGGGAGAATGAAAGTCTAAGGACTGGGAATACTAAGCCAGGGAATTAAAATCAGGAAAGGAGAGAGGAAAGATTTTGTTTTTAAAAACAGCCTTGTTTGTGTAACTAGAAATGCAGTAGGAAGAGCCAACACAGTGATTTCCTCCTAGTGCCCTCATTCCTGTTTATTTTTCAGAACTAGTATCTAGCTTCAGTGTCAAAAAAAAAAAAAAAGAAAGAAAGTCAATAAATTAATGGAAAGGAGGACATTTTATCTTTAATTCACTGGTGTAAGAAGTTTCATTTCTTTTTTTTTTTCACCCTCTCTTTAACGCATGGTACTGTTAGCTGTGAAATAGACATCATTAAAGAGATTTTTTCAGCTACAAACCTATGGTTTGCAAATTGTAAACAAACTGGGGAAGGATTTGATGGTTATGTGTAAATCCTTGGGATTACTTGATCATAGAGCTTTAGAGTTCTCCATTCCAGATTTGTCATTTTGGAAGGAAAGCATAATAGAAAAACTTCCCTGCCTCTAATCAAAAAGGAGCTGCTGTATTGGTAAGACTATTGCTAAGGACAAAATCCCACAAAGGTAAAGAAACATATTAGACCATGGTGTTTTCGTCAGCTTGCTTTCAGCCAATATTGTGTTCTTACAATTAAATGCTATATATTTCATGGAATTTATTTAAAGACTACAAGATGATACTCATTCAGGGGCTGTTGAAAATATGTTTGAAAGCATATTGAAGGTTGCTTAGGGATTGAGAGTATTTAAGAATATCTTGAGACATTCAAAACTGGCTTCGAATGAACAGGAACATGGTAGGAGCTTTAAGGCTCATTGCGCATCAAAACCCTCCAGAACAGATCAAGCAATAAATGTTATTGCTATTAGTCCAGGAAATACAGATTTCTAAACCAAATAAGTATGTTTGTTTACAGAAAGAAAGCTCTATATTCATTACAGTCAGCATCATCCAGCCATATTTTAGGAGTTTGCATACTTGATACTTTTCGATCACAAAGGGAAGATGACACGCCACAGCCCTTCATCTATGCTGATATTTCCCGGAGGTGACAATTTTGCTTAGTGACATGCTTGATCCCCAGTACCAAGTTGCACATACCAAAAAGCACTGGACCTGCTGTGCAATTCTGCACTCCCTTTCTGTAATCTTCAGTAAAATCAGCATTTTCACAAAAGGATTCATCTTCTTGGTGGCGGTTCAGTGATTTCTATGCAACATGAACAGTGTATATGCAATAGATTCATTTGGATATGTGCAGTGTTATGACAAGGGAAGAGTCTGAGATGTGCTGAGAGGTGATGGTGGCTAAAACCAGTCTACTGCCGTTTCTCAAAACGGCAGGTCTTGAGACTGGTAATATCACCTGCATAACCAAAGCACATTGAGCATTTTGGCATGACTTTCAGTAATCTGAAATATTAGCTTTATGGCAAATTTTACTGAAATCTTTATGTAATTTAGCTTTTTAAGCATGAGAAGTACATCATAGTATTCTCTGACAGTGGGACTTATTTTAATGATGAATTTAAGTGATTTAATTAAACTGAGGTAGGAATTTAGATATACAATTTTTACTCTCTTTAGTCTCCAAAAATTGGTTGGAAATGATGCTGTAGGGCCCACAGGAAAAGCCTGAAGATTTAGACCCTAACCCACATTTAGAAGAGTAAGATATAGACTAGTTATTAGCTTGTTATGAGTATTTTTTTCACAATGATCAGATTTTTAAAATACTTTTCTTATTACACATCTGTCTTGGAGAGAAAAGATGTGACAATGACAAGAAAAACAGGAAAAAAACCCAAGGTGACCATGGAATTGTCAGAGATGCTGTTGTGGGTGGGGTGGAGCCAGGCATGTACTAAGGCAGCTCTCTGCAAACGTAGACACCAGAAAATCATTGTACACCACAGACACATCTGGCATCCCCAGGTCCCTTGGCTATCTTTCGGACAGAGCTGGCATATGCCAGCCTTCCCATGGCAGCCTCCAGGGAGAAAAGTCATTGTTTTTTCTCCGTAAGTGTCTGCTCATGGTGTTACATCCTTTCTGCTGCTTCTTTTTTTTTTTTTTCTTTTTAAGCCACAGTACATTTTTCCTTGCTTTTGGTGCTCAGGGGATTAAAACAGAGATCAAGTAGGAGATACATGATATGTGTGCACATCAACATTGTAAGTATATATGTGTTTGTGTGTATATGCTTCTATAGATATATATTTAATAATTTAGATAAACCAGCATCTGTTTTCTCCTTAGTTGGAGATCAAGGTACCTGTATTGCAGACATTCCCAAGGTTGACTATGTGAAAAAATATTGATTTTACAGTGTGGTTGAATACATTTACAGTCCCTAAGCCTGAAGGCTGTCAACGTTTTCGTCTTCATCTTGTGTTTATCTAAATACTGATTTACATTTCATAAAAAGGATTCCCTTTTTGTCCAAAGGGGAAGGACAGTCAACAGATGGACCACAATAAATGTCATTAACCACTTAGAATGTTTTGACATCTTGATGAAGATTGCTTCGTTATGAGTGAAATGAAATTGTTCTTTTTCTTGTCTAGCAACTAACATTATTTAGAGAAAGCTATTTCTCTGACAAAAGTACTATGAAATGCAAGAGCTACTGAGATGTGGATATTCTTGAGATGCTTTAGGTGAGGTTACTAGAAAATGTGTACTTTTTGCATTTTCTTCTTAGGTAAAATATGTGGACTCAAAGATTAAATCATCAAATCTGCAGTTCAGAGATTGATTTCATAATAAAAATAAAGTCCCCATTATGTAGGCCAAACAGAATCTCTTTAGAGAAATTGCTCAGATTTTCTTTTGCTTTAGTTTTCTTTTGCCATAAAACTGAAAAAATTTACTCTTCAAATCAGCTTATAGGGTAAAGCAAAATGGATTTAATCAACCTCATAATTGCACTTTTATTGAATAAGACAATCAGGAAATCAATAGTCTATGAAAATTGTAAGATATACTGAAAGACTGGATTTGGTTTCTGTCCTTGCCTGAAAAATGGCAATACTAAGCATCCAGTTACAATAAAAGTCAACACAAGATTATAGCTAGAAAATATAAATAAAATAACAGAAATATTTTTTAGAAGTTTTAAAGAAGTAACCATTCTACAAATTAATGATTGAGGGTTTACCATAAGGTCCTAGATAGATAGCCAGGTATACAGCTAGAGATAGTTTACATTCCATACTCAACAAGTGATATAAAGTTCAATTAACTCTCTTATTAATTACTTTCTTTCCTTAAATTAACACATAATTAAATGATGAAACCTACAATGGAGTAGTATGTACCAATGCTTTTGAAAAAACTAGGAAAACAAAAAGACTGGCTGAAAAACAAGAATTCTGGAAGAATATTTGAGTATGTCTAAGTATATTTCCCTTGAACATGGAAGGGAAGCAAAGTAAAATTTTCCTAAAATGTTCTTGAAAACAAGTGAGTGCCCTAAACCAGTTCACAATTTGAGGGTTTTCCCATGTTCATGAATGCCCTAAGCACCAGGCAGTGGGCTGTCTAAAGATTGTGTGACTCTGTTTTCCCTCCTCAACCTTTGATTGAATTTGCAAAATTCAATTTTTCAGAAATTTGCAAAAAAAAAAAAAGTTATCTAAAAACTGACACACATCTCTAATAAATATTGATACCCAAACATTTCAAATAGTCTGTCAAAAGCTGGGAGAAATATGCTACCTAAAAAAAAAAATCCCACCTGAAAAAAAAAAAAAAAAAGCTCTAAACTTAGATCTTTTACCAGACCTGAAGTCAGGGACTGTATATTTCCTCACTAATACTTTAACAGTTAGATCTTTATTATAGTCTTTAACCACAGTTTTTGGAAGACACGTGGTACTGCAGGAGAACTAAAGTATATGTGTTAGCTCCTGCTGCCAAACAGCTATTCTTGGCATCAAGTAACTAGCCTGCAAACTGTGATTGAAGCTGCTGTCCAAAGTCAGTGGCCTAAGATCAAATGGAAACTGCTGAAAAGCCAAAGAGCTAAACTGATGGATCTTGAATTTCTAAAGGACTAGTGGTGTGTCAGAATCTTTGGAAATACCATTTTCTACACTTTATGTGGGGTTCCCAATGCCTTCCAGTGAATGAACTTTAGTTCATAGCTTCCATGGCCTGAGAGAGGAAATCACCTATGAAAATTGCCATTACTGTAGTCTTTCAGCTCCAGCATTAATTTCAAGCTGGTTTTATTTTTCCTAAAGCTTTTGCCGTGTAAGTCTGAAAATGAACTTACATAACAAAAAATACTACTGTTTTAATTTAATTTTTTGAAGTAAATGTGTTGAGATTTCACTTCCTCCCAAAGTATCCACAATTCATAGAATCATAGAATAGTTAGGGTTGAAAAGGACCTTAAGATCATCTAGTTCCAAACCCCCTGCCATGGGCAGGGACACCTCACACTAAACCATGTCACCCAAGGCCTCGTCCAACCTGGTGTTGAACATTGCCAGGGATGGAGCATTCACAGCCTCCCTAGGCAACCCATTCCACTACCTCACCACCCTAACAGGAAAGAATTCCCTCCTTATAACCAACCTAAACTTCCCCTGTTTAAGTTTTAACCCGTTACCCCTTGTTCTGTCACTACAGTCCCTAATGAAGAGTCCCTCCCCAGCATCCCTGTAGGCCCCCTTCAGATACTGGAAGGCTGCTATGAGGTCTCCACACAGCCTTCTCTTCTCCAGGCTGAAAAGCCCCAACTTTCTCCTCCTATCTTCATACGGGAGGTGCTTGTTGTGATTTAAACCCAGCCAGCAACCCAGAACCATGCAGCTGCTCGCTCACTCCTTCACCCTCCTCTCCCTGCTCCCAGAGGCATGGGGAGGAGAATCCAAAGAATGTAACTCCCACAGGTTGAGATAAGATCAGTCCAGTAACTAAGGTATAACACAAACCACTACTGATACCACCAATAATAATAATTATAAAGGAAATAACAAGAGAAGAGAATACAATCTCTCACCACCCGCTGACTGGCACTCAGCCCGAACCAAGCAGTAATCTAGCCCTTTTGGTTAATGGCCCCCCAGTTTATATACTGGGCAGGATGTGCTGTGGTATGGAATACCTCTCTGGCTAGTTTGGGTCAGGTGTCCTGTCTCTGCTTCCTCCCGACTTCTCCTCCTCCCTGGCAGAGCATGAGACTCAGAAAAGGCCTTGGTCAGAGTAAACATTACTTAGCAGCAACGGTGTTATCAGCATTGTTCCCAGGCTGAAAGTGAAACCCACAGCACTGTACCAGCTACTAAGAAGGAGAAAAATGACTGCTACTGCTGAACCCAGGACAGTGTCCACCCCTTATTCCGTGCCATTCACGTCACGCTCAGATCCTACATTTTTCAATATACCATCACCCTTGTCTCACATATATGTATATATACATACAGAGAGAGAGAGAGAGAGAGAGAGAGAGATCATTCCTTGGTGCAGGGACCAATCCTTATAAAAGTGCTGAGTCCATCCAGTCCGTGATGTCTGGCTCCACCTCTTGTAATATTATTTCAGAGCAGGAGAGAGGGTATGAAGTTTTGGACTGTTGCCTGCTGATGACACTGCGGAACTCGTTTGGTCACTGCTGAGCTTGTCTGGTTTTGTCATTCTCTGTTGGGATGATGGTTAGAGGGAAGTCAGGGCCAGTCGCTGGTGACCTGAAGACATCTAATTGGTGGGCTATAAAAGTATTACATAGCAGGCAACAGTATACAGTTGAGTTCATTGGCTGTTTTCCCCTAAAATCAAATCCCCTTGAGGTATACATCGGACTTCCCCATCTTCCAGCATTACTCACAAATATATCCGGGTCCCTGAGCAAAAGCAATCCCATGAGTGGGTTTGCCTTTACCTGAAGCAGGAATAACCCAGACTGTCTTCCCCAGCAAATTCTTCATATGCACCACGGGAACTTTGTCCCCCTCTACAATATGTAAAAGTTCTGACTGAGTTAAACCAGCCCTGTTGGCAGATCCTCTGGTGTTGACCAACCAGGTGGCCTTTGGTAAATGTGTATCCCAATGCTTGAAAGTTCCCCCACCCATTGCTCTCAGTGTAGTTTTTAACAGCCCATTGTACCGTTCGATTTTCCCAGAGGCTGGTGCATGGTAGGGGATGTGATATACCCACTCAATGCCATGCTCTTTGGCCCAAATATCTATAAGGTTATTCCGGAAATGAGTCCCATTGTCTGACTCAATTCTCTCTGGGGTGCCGTGTCGCCACAAAATCTGTTTCTCAAGGCCCAGGATGGTGTTCCGGGCAGTGGCATGGGGCATAGAGTATGTTTCCAGCCACCCGGTGGTTGCTTCCACCATGGTAAGCACATGGCGCTTGCCTTGGCGGGTTGGTGGCAGTGTGATATAGTCAATCTGCCAGGCCTCCCCATATTTATACTTCAACCATAGTCCTCCATACCAAAGAGGCTTTAACCGCTTGGCTTGTTTAATTGCAGCACATGTTTCACACTCATGAATAACCTGGGCAATAGTGTCCATTGTTAAGTCCACCCCTCGGTCACGGGCCCATCTATATGTTGCATCTCTGCCCTGATGGCCTGAAGTGTCATGGGCCCACCGGGCCAAAAATAATTCACCTTTATGTTGCCAATCTAAGTCCATCTGAGCCACTTCAATCTTAGCCGCTTTATCCACTTGTTGGTTGTTCTGGTGTTCCTCAGTGGCCCGACTCTTGGGTACATGGGCATCTACATGACGTACCTTCACCACCAGGTTCTGCACCCTGGCAGCAATATCTTTCCACAGTGCAGCAGCCCAGATGGGTTTACCTCTGCGTTGCCAGTTGCTCTGCTTCCATTGCTTCAACCACCACCACAGGGCATTTGCCACCATCCATGAGGCAGTATAGAGATAGAGTACTGGCCACTTTTCTCGTTCAGCAATGTCCAAGGCCAGCTGGATGGCTTTCACCTCGGCAAATTGACTCGATTCACCCTCTCCCTCAGCAGTTTCTGCAACTTGTCGTCCAGGACTCCATACAGCTGCCTTCCATCTCCGATGCTTTCCCACAATAAGGCAAGAGCCATCAGTAAACAAGGCATACTGCTTTTCACTTTCTGACAGTTTATTATATGGTGGGGCCTCTTCAGCACGCACCACCTCCTCCTCTGGTGACATTCCGAAATCTTTGCCCTCTGGCCAGTCCATGATGACTTCTAGAATGCCTGGACGACTGGGATTTCCTATTTGAGTTCGTTGTGTAATTAGTGCAGCCCATTTACTCCATGTAGCATCAGTTGCATGATGTGTAGAGGAGACCCTGCCTTTGAACATCCAGCCCAGCACGAGCAGCCGGGGTGCCAGGAGGAGCTGTGCTTCAGTGCCAATCACTTCCGAAGCAGCTCGAACCCCTTCATAGGCTGCCAGTATCTCTTTCTCAGTTGGGGTATATCTGGCCTCAGATCCTTTATATCCCCGACTCCAAAAGCCGAGGGGTCGACCTCGAGTCTCCCCTGGAGCTTTCTGCCAGAGGCTCCAGGTAGGACCGTTCTCCCCAGCTGCAGTGTACAGTACATTTTTTACATCTGGTCCGGTCCGGACTGGTCCAAGGGCTACTGCATGAACTATCTTGCGTTTAATTTGCTCAAAGGCTTGTTGCTGCTCAGGGCCCCATTTAAAATCATTCTTCTTCCGGGTCACATGATAGAGAGGGCTTACAATCGAACTGTAATTTGGGATGTGCATTCTCCAGAACCCCACTGCACCCAAGAAAGCTTGCGTTTCTTTCTTATTAGTTGGAGGAGACATTGCTGTTATCTTGTTGATCACATCTGTGGGGATCTGTCTACGTCCATCTTGCCATTTTATTCCCAAAAATTGAATCTCCTGTGCAGGTCCCTTGACCTTACTCTGTTTTATGGCAAAACCAGCTTTCAGCAGGATTTGGATTATTTTCCTCCCTTTCTCAAAGACTTCTTCCGCTGTATCGCCCCACACAATAATGTCATCAATGTATTGCAGGTGTTCTGGAGCTTGCCCCTGTTCCAGTGCAGTCTGGATCAGTCCGTGGCAAATGGTAGGGCTGTGTTTCCACCCCTGGGGCAGTCGGTTCCAAGTGAACTGGACACCCCTCCAAGTAAAAGCAAACTGTGGCCTGCACTCTGCTGCCAAAGGAGTTGAGAAAAATGCATTGGCAATATCAATCGTGGCATACCACTTGGCTGCCTTTGACTCTAGTTCATACTGAAGTTCTAGCATGTCCGGTACGGCAGCACTCAATGGTGGTGTGACTTCATTCAGGCCACGATAGTCTACTGTTAGTCTCCATTCTCCATTAGACTTTCGCACTGGCCATATGGGGCTATTGAAGGGTGAGCGGGTCCTGCTGATCACCCCCTGACTCTCCAGTCTACGGATCAACTGATGGATGGGAATCAGGGAGTCTCGGTTGGTGCGATATTGCCGCCGGTGCACTGTTGCGGTCGCAATTGGCACTTGTTGTTCTTCAACTTTCAGCAACCCCACAGCAGAGGGATCTTCTGAGAGACCAGGCAAGGTGGACAGCTGCTCAATTTCCTCAGTCTCCAAAGCAGCAATACCAAAAGCCCACCGGTACCCTTTTGGGTCTTTGAAGTACCCTTTCCTGAGGCAGTTTATGCCAAGGATGCATGGAGCCTCTGGGACCTGTCACAATGGGGTGCTTTTGCCGTTTCCTCCCAGTCAGGCTGATTTCAGCCTCCAGCACAGTCAACTCTTGGGATCCTCCTGTTACTCCAGAAATATAGATGGGTTCCAGCCCTTGACAGCTTGATGGCATCAGGATACACTGTGCACTGGTATCACTGAGCCTTATATTACTGTGGGACTGATGTGCCAGGCCATCTGATCCACACAGTCCAGTAAATCCGATTGTCCCCTACCTCCACCTGGCTGGAGGCAGGGCCCCACTAATGGTCGTCACAGCGTTGGACACTTAAGTTGTGGTAAAAGGGATTATTCTTCATTATCACAGGAGCTGGAGTAAAATCAGCTCTTCCTGAATCATCTGGGAACCTGCTCACCAGAGACTGAAGCTGCAGCTTTCATGGGATGATCAGCCTTGACCTTTGTTCCCCTCTTCAATTCACGCACCCTTTCCTCCAGAGCAGAGGTAGGTTTCCATCCCACTTCCTCATGTCTTCTCCATGATCCTGCAGGTAAAACCAAAGGTGGCCCTTGGCGTATACCTCCTATATCTTCTCTCTTGAGCAGTAGGACACCTTTTGTTAATAGCTGAGATGTGTTGGTACATGTGAGGAGCTGGATAGATCAGATATATCGTCCCTCAATTGTCTGAACTTCTGGGACAGTTTTTCCACAGCTGAAATGATGGAAAGGATGAAATTGTCTTTGAACTCTCGGAGTTCATGAATCATTTCATCCACTGTTGGTGGTGCTATGTCATTCCAGGTTATCATTGCCAATGAATGGGCATATGATGACGGTGCATTCTGTGTAAGTTTTCGCCACATGGGTCATGTACATTCAACTTCATCTGGATCTATGGGTCCATTCCCAGCATCCAGCCTGCGACAGATCATCTCTACAATGGCTGATTCCCTCAGAGACTGGATGCCTTTCTCTAGAGTAGTCCACTTGGCCGAACGACTCATAACATCGGCCTTGTACGGAAACCCTTCTTTCACAGCTGCCAAGAGCTGCCTCCAAAGGCTGAGGGACTGTTTCTCTTTTGCAATTGCTTTGTCAGTTCCTCCTTCCCTAGCAAGTGATCCCAGATTCTTGGCTTCCCTGCTTTCTAGTTCGTGATCATCGGCCCCATTGTCCCAGCATCGGAGCAACCAGGTGATCATGCGCTCTCCGGGTTGACAGGTAAAATCTTTTTGCATATTCTATAGCTCGGTTGAGGTCTAGGGTCAAGAAGTCACCCCTTCTTCTTCTTCTTCCTCTGATTCACATAATAATAACTCCTGATCAGATGCTGTCCCATGTAGTAAGTGCATTGGTTCCTCATCTTTCTTCATCTTTCTTGCCTCTTTTTTTTTGCTTTCTCTCTTGTGTACAGGGGCAACCGATATTGGTATGGATTTGTCTTCTTGGTTTAGCTGCAGCAATTATCACTGTGGTTGGAGTGGCTGCAGTAGCTGATGTCGGAGTTTGGGTAGCTGCTGTACTTGTTGCTGGGGTGGTGTAGCTGCTGTGCTTGGAGCTGGAGTAGACACGCTGTCTGTTGTGATCAGAGTTTGAGTAGTTGCTACAGTTGTCAATAGGGTTGATGTAGTTGTTGTACTTGGAGTTGGAGTAGCTGCATTATCTACTCTAGTCAGAGTTTGAGTAGGTGCTGTACTTGTCATTAGGTTTGGTATAGCTGCTGTGTTTGGAGTTTGAGTAGTTGCTTTGTCTATTGCTTTGCCAACAGATCCAGAGAGTTTTTTTTTTCCTTTGAAGGTGATGGATAGCATTGAGCAGGGCTCTGTAAGCATAGGCCAAGCCCCAGCACGTTGCCATGATTTGTCCCTCTCTGGTATGACCAGGATGGCAACATACCTCATTTAAGTGTTTTACTGATTTTTCTGGATTTTGCACTTGTTCAGTGTTGAAGTTCCAAAGCAGTGGAGGGGCCCACTGGCCTAAATGCTTGCCCATACTATCCCACACACCCTGCCACTTGTGATTGTCCAGCCTCGGGGAAAATCTCTTGGTCCTTCAATATCGTCGCTTAACCCTAGACAAGACCCAGCCCCACCTCTGCTTAGCTTTTGAGATCAGATGAAATGGTCATGGGTGAAACACCCTCTGTATGTGTGCCAGCATGGTGAACCCTGTCACTATCAGCTGACAGGTCTCAAGGGTTCCCAAAAGCTATTCAAAATCCTCAGAACTCCCAAATGATGTTGTAAAAGGTCTGGGGGGTGGGGGGGGGGCGGCGCCTGGGAGAGTAAGAGAATGTCTCCTTTATAGATCGACTACCTGAGGAGGGGAAGAAAGATGTGTAATTGCTAAAAACTTCCATTATATACCTTCCAAAATATAGAGGTGGTGACCACACTGGGAACACAAGCAGATCAGTTTCATGATCAATGTGTCTGTTGTATTACAAGTCATTACCATAAAGTACAGTGAAACAACAACCTTAGCCCAGGTCCCCCAGCTTGATAAAACAGCAAATACCAGCTGTAAGTAAGGTACGATAGCTGAAACTCCGAGATCAAGAGCAACAACTTTGAGAGTCAATAAATCAAGATTGTGACGAATGACTATTAATCCAAAACAATGAATATTTATCACAAATATGATTAGACACACTCTGGACAGATCTGTTGTTATCTCAATCCTTCGTGCCCCACTTTGGGCACCATAAAGAAGTGTTGTGGTTTAAAACCATCCAGCAACCCAGAACCACACAGCTGCTCTCTCACTCCCCACCCTTCCTTCCCCTGCTCCTGGAGGGATGGGAAGGAATCCAAAGAATATAACTCCCATCGGTTGACATAACAACAGTCCAGTAACTAAGGTATAACACGAAACCACTACTGCTACTACCAAAAACAATAATGATAACGGAAATAAGAAGGGAAGAGAATACAATCACTCACCACCCACTGACCGATACCCAGCCCAAACCAAGCAGTGATCTAGCCCTGGTTAACTGCCCCCCAAGTTTATATACTGGGCATGATGTGCTGTGTTATGGAATACCCCTTTGGCTAGTTTGGGTCAGGTGTCCTGTCTCTGTTTCCTCCTGACTTCCCCTCCCGTGGCAGAGCATAAGACTCAGAAAAGTCCTTGATCAGAGTAAACATTACTTAGCAACAACTAAAAACATCGGTGTTATCAGCGCTGTTCCCAGGCTGAAAGTCAAACCACAGCACTGCACCAGCTACTAAGAAGGAGAGAAATGACTGCTACTGCTGAACCCAGGACAGCAATAGATATCACACAGATGATTTTTCTACTATGGCCACTTTAATATTAACTATTTGCACCACAGCTACAAAACAAGCTTTATTATCATGGTATTTATTGCTTCCCTACCTGAAGGATATCAAAGCACTGTGTAAGATTTGATCCAAGACTGGTGCACCTAGGCATAGATGCAGTTTAATTACATGTCTTGAATGGAAGTGTGAACATGCTTAGGTCAATTACTGAATGGGGTTTGCAAGCTTAAAGCACCACAGGGGTAGAGTTAATGGTAGCATATCGCATGTTCCCACTATGCTACAGAAAAGGAAAAAAAGGGGAGTCATTGACCAAGCTCAAAACAACAAAGGCGTATTCTTTAAAAAAAAAAATCCCCAAACCTTATGTCAGTACAAGATCCAGATTCCTCTTGTGAAGCTTCAATAAAGAGATCTAAGGAGCATGCGTTCTAGTTTGTTTCTGCAGACTGAAGTATTCAGTAAGCTTGTTCTCAGGTACCAACATGGAGCACTGTTCTTTTATAACAATGGCTGTAAAAAGATGTACTCATTATTGTAAACAAGTTATGGAATTTCTTTATTGACTCAGGGACATATCAGGGTCACACATGATTGTGCCCAAAAACTATATTATGTCCCTTGGAGGATATGAACTGAAGTGGAGGAACAGCATTCTCACATTGTTTGTCTGAGTGATGAACCGTGAGCACTGTTCCTTTCACTGGATTTTAAAAATTCTCCATGACTGGGTAATTTCCTTAAGAAAATGGAGTTTATATATGACAGCAGTACTGCACTTTAAGTGGCAATAGGCAAAGGTATACCTATCAGATTCTGGAAAGAGAGTGATTGACAGTGATGATAATGATAGTCTGAAAGCTAGCATCCACCAATACCCCTGTTTTATCCATACAACTTTATGCTAACACTAGAAAATTTATCAGTTGCACACAGGAAACTATTTGAACATTCACTGTTTCTTCTAAGTCTCCTCACTAATAATAGCTTACACGAAAATACATTTAGTTTTGTGATCCCAGCCCATCCTTGTATGTGTCTACCATTCTATACACTCCTACTATTTAAGGCCTTTGAAGTGTTACCCTGCATAAGAATATTTGCAGTGTAATGAAATAAATAAAAGATTTAATACATTTTAGTATTATGGCACAAAGCATATTAACATTCTTTACACTCTATTCTCTCAGGCTCTGTAACTACATAAGATTGAATCTATTGCTATTTTATGTGAAAATAGTGGCTAGAGATATTTTATTGTCCTCATCTTAGTCAGTGCAATATTTTATTGGCAAAATCTACTCATACAAAACATTACTTTCTGAAATTAATGCACACAAAATTACCAATTACGTATATGAAAAAGGAATAGTGACTTCGCTGGTTTAAAATGGAGACTAATATATTTTACATTCTTCATGGTTATTGCTTTGTCTCATTCTGAATGCATGGCTCTGAATTTTAAACGAAACCTTAAAAGCTGATCTGCTTTACTTGTGGTCTGCTACACTTCTCCACAAAGCCACATCAGCTAATCCTGCAAGCAGAAAAGAGGAATTGGGTGTTACAGTCAGCTCTTGATGGTTCACAGAAACCATAACTCACAATAATGCCAAGCCATTACCTATCATATTTGAGAAGTCTTAGCAGGCTGGTGAAGTTCCTGGTGACTGGAAAAGTGAAAATATAACTCTCAATTTTAAAAAGGGAAAAGGAAGGCCAGGGGAACTACAGTCTCACCTCAGTTCCAGGCAAGATCATGGAACAGGTCCTCCTGGAAAATATGCTAAGGAACACGGGCAATGAAGGGGTGATTGGTAACAGCCAACATGGCTTCACGAAGAGCAAATTGCACCTGACAAATCTGGTGGTCTTCTACCATGGGGCCATGTCATTGGTGGAAAAGGGAAGAGTAACCAACGTCCTCTTCCTGGACTTGTGCAGGGCATTTGACTCTGTCCTGCATGACATCCTTGTCTCTAAACTGGAGAGGGAGGGATCTGGCAATACCATTTGGTGAATAAGGAATTGGCTGGATGGTCACACTCAGAGAGTTGTGATCAGCTGCCAAATATCCAGGTAGAGACCAGTGATGAGTGGTGTTCCTCAGGGCCTAGTATTGGGACTGGTGCTGTACAACATCCTTGGCAGCAACATGGACATTGGGATTTATGCACCTCAGCAAGTTTGCCAAAGGCACTAAACTATATGGTTCTGTTGACATGCTGGAAGGAAGGGATGCCATCTAGGGGGACCTCGACATGCTTGAAAGTGAGCTAGTGCCAGCCTTTTGAATTTCAACAAAGCGAAGTACAAGGTCCTGCACATGGGTTGGGGCAATCCCAAGCACAAACACAGGCTGGGTGGGGACTGGATTGAGAGCAGCCTTGTGGAGAAGGGCTTGAGGGTATTGGCTGGTGAGAAGCTCAACATGAGCTGGCTTCAGCGTGCACTTGCGACCCAGAAAACCACTTGTAACCAGGGCTGCATCAAAAGGAATCGCATCTGGAATATTGTGTCCAGTTCTGGGCCCCTCAGTTCAAGAAGGACAGGGACCTGCTGGAGAGAGTCCAGCAAAGGGCAACAAAGATGATTAAGGGAGTGGAGCGTCTCCCTTATGAGGAAAGACTGAGGGAGCTGGGTCTCTATAGTTTGGAGAAGAGGAGACTGAGGGGTGACCTTATTAGTATCTATAAATATATAAAGGGGGAGTGTCACGAGGATGGAGCCAGGCTCTACTCAGTGGCAAACAATGATAGGACAAGGGGTAATGGGTACAAACTGGAACACAAGAGGTTCCACTTAAACTTGAGAAGAAACTTCTTCTCAGTGAGGGTGACAGAACACTGGAACAGGCTGCCCAGGGAGGTTGTGGAGTCTCCTTCCCTGGAGACATTCAAAACTCGCCTGGACACATTCCTGTGTAACATTATCTAGGTGCTCCTGCTCCGGCAGGGGGATTGGACTAGATGATCTTTTGAGGTCCCTTCCAATCTCTAGCATACTGTGATACTGTGTGAGTGTGGCCGGCAGGTCAAGGGAGGGGATTCTCCTCCTTTACTCTGCTCTTCCCTTTACTCAGGTGAAGTACTGTAGTCAGCTCTGGAGCCCCTAAACAAGAAGGACTTGAACCTGCTTGATCAGGTCCAGAGGAGGCCATGAAGATGATCAGAGGGCTGGAGTATCTCTCCTATGAAGACAGGCTAAGAGAGTTGGGCTTGTTCAGCCTGGAGAAGAGAAGATCTTAGAGGGTAAGATCTTAGATCTGCCTTCCAGCACTTAAAAAGTGCCTACAAGAAATCTGGAGTGAGACTTTCTACAAGAGGAGTGGGACAAGGAAGAATGGTTTTAAACTGAAAGAGGGTAGATTTAGATCAGACAGTAGGAAGAAATTCTCTACTATGAGGGTGGGAAGACACTGGAACAGTAAGCTATATAAGAAGCAAGAGTCTTAAGTAACAGAAGCGGTGGCTGCTGCGTCCCTGGAATTGTTCAAGGTCGGGTTGGACAGGGCTTGGAACAACCTGGTCTAGTAGAAGGTGTCCCTGCCAGTGGCATGTGGATTGGAACTGAATGAGATCTTTAAGGTCCCTTCCAAGCCAAAGCATTCTATGATTCTATGATTCAATAATGTAATGTGCATTTTTGTTGGGTTTTGCATGTTGATATATAATTCTATCAGGAAAGAGTGGAGAGAAGAACTAAGAGTTAAACTCAACTAAAAAGGAAAGCCACAAGGGAATTAGTGAAATAAAAAAAAAAACACCTCTCTGGCTACATTACAGACTCGTGTAGAGAGGTTACCCACGTAGCCTCATGGCTACGGCAATAGTGTTTCCTCTTCTGATTAAGTGTAACCTACATGGCGTTTGTAAACAGCCCCATAAAAGGGAATGGAAAATGCAGCTAATGATGGGTGAAATTATAAAAATTACAGATTTGTACTCAGGAAGAAGGCAGAAATGACAAAAAATTATAGGCAAGGGCTATGTTTAGTACAGAGAAATATAATTTTCCTGCTCCTTAGGACAAGCACCTTGGGCCATCTGTTGCTTAGATTTTTGCTCCACTGTCCTCTCTGTATGAAGGTTAAAGCTTTAGTAAAAGTATCCTTGGCTGGACTGGTCACTTGTGCTCAGCAATTTTTGCTGCAGCCAGATTAAGCCAGATTGCGTATCTCTGCTTTCCTTTTCTTGCTTGTACAACTGGATGTTGTATAATATCTGTATTCCTGATACCACAATGAATATATACAACATAGAATCAGAATCATAGAATCGTTAGGGTTGGAAATGACCTTAAGATCATCAAGTTCCAAACCCCCTGCCGTGGGCAGGGACACCTTATGCTAAATCATACCACCCAAGGCTCTGTCCAACCTGGCCTTGAACACTGCCAGGGATGGAGCATTCACAACCTCCCTGGGCAACCTATTCCAGTGCCTCACCACCCTAACAGGAAAGAATTTCCTTCTTGTATCCAACCTAAACTTCCCCTGTTAAAGTTTTAACCCGTTACCTCTTGTACTGTCACTACAGTCCCTAATGAAGAGTCCCTCTCCAGCATCCCTATAGGCCCCCTTCAGATACTGGAAGGCTGCTATGAGGTCTCCACGCAGCCTTCTCCTCTCCAGGCTGAACAGCCCCAAATTCCTCAGCCTATCTTCATACGGGAGGTGTTCCAGACCCCTGATCATCCTCGTGGCCCTCCTCTGGACTTCCAACAGTTCCATGTCCTTTTTAGGTTTAGAACACCAGAACTGCACACAATACTCCAGGTGAGGTCTCACAAGAGCAGAGTAGAGGGGCAGGATCACCTCCTTTGACCTGCTGGTCACGCTCCTTTTGATGCAGCCCAGGATATGGTTGGCTTTCTGGGCTGCAAGTTCACACTGAAGCCGGCTCATGTTCTTTTTCTCATCAACCAGCACCCCCAAGTCCTTCTCCGCAGGGCTGCTCTGAATCTTTTCTCTACCCGACCTGTAGCTGTGCCTGGGATTGCCCCAACCCAGGTGTGGGACCTTGCACTTGGCATAGTTAAACCTCATGAGGTTCGCATCAGCCCATGTCACAAGCATGTCAAGGTCCCTCTGGATGGCATCCCTTCCCTCCAGGGTATCAACCGAACCACACAGCGTGGTGTCATTGGCAAACTTGCTGAGGGCGCACTCAATCCCACTGTCCATGTCAGCAATAAAGATGTTAAACAAGACCGGTCCCAACATTAATCCCTGAGGAACACTACTCGTTACTGGTCTCTAGCTGGACATTGAGTCATTGACCACAACGCTTTGCGTGCGGCCATCCAGCCAGTTCTTAATACACTGAGTGGTCCATCCATCAAATTGATGTCTCTCCAATTTAGAGACAAGGATGTCATGTGGGACAGCGTCGAATGCTTTGCACAAGTCCAGGTAGATGACATCAACTGCTCTACCCCTGTCCATCAGTTCTGTAGCCTCATCATAGAAGGCCACCAGATTGGTCAGGCAGGATTTCACCTTAGTGAAGCCATGCTGGCTGTCACCAAGCACCTTGTTGATTTTCATGTGCCTTAGCATGCCTTCCAGGAGAATCTGCTCCAAGATTTTGCCAGGCACAGAGGTGAGACTGACTGGTCTGTAATTCCCCGGGTCATCCATTTTCCCCTTCTTGAAAATGGGGGTTATATTTCCCTTTTTCCAGTCGTTGGGAACTTCAACCTGACTGCCATGATTTTTCAAATATGATGGCCAGCATCTTCACAACTTCATTTGCCAGCTCCTTCAGGACCCGCAGATGGATCTCATCAGGACCCATGGACTTGTGCACGTTCAGATTTTTAAGATGGTCTTGAACCAGATCCTCTCCTACAGTGGGCTCAAGGTCTTCATTCTCACAGTCCCTGCATCTACCTTCCAAGACGTGGGTGGTTTGGTCAGAGCCTTTGCCAGTGAAGACCGAGGCAAAGAAGTCATTCAGAACCTCAGCCTTCTCCAAATCCAGGGTAGCCAATTCTCCCGAGCGCTTCCTGAGGGGGCCTGCATTCTCCCTAGTCTGTTTTTTATTTGCTATGTACCTGTAGAATCCCTTCCTGTTATCTTTAATACCTCTAGCTAAGTTTAGTTCTAACTTGTCCTTAGCTTTCCTAACCTGGTCCCTAGCTTCTCGGACAACATCCCTGTACTCTTCCCATGCCACCTGTCCTTGCTTCCACTTATTATAAGCCTCTTTTTTTCAACTGAATTTTCCTCAGGAGCTCGTTATCCATCCAAGGAGGTTTCCTGGCCCTCCTGCTGCACTTCCTTCTGGTTGGGATGCAACACTCCTGAGCTTGCAGCAGGTGATCCTTGAATATCAACCAACAGCCTTGGGCCCCTCTGCCCTCTAGGGCTGAATCCTATGGAACCTTCCTAATCAGGTTCCTGAAGAGGCCTAAGTCTGCTCTTTTGCAGTCCAGGGCAGTGAGCTTGCTGCACGCTCTTCTCACTGTCCTGAGGATCTCAAATTCGAGCATCTCATGATACATAATATATAGTATAAATAATTATATAATATATATGTAATGATCACTACATTGTGTCTATGCCAGGGTGCACCAAAGTAACTATGTACACTATTTACGTGGGCCCTACACTAGCAGCTGTGAGGGATAAACTTGGATAAGCTTAGTCTGACAGTAACGCAACCTTTTCTCTTCTGTCTGCAGTCAATAAACTCGATGTTCTAAATCTTTCCAAACACATTGTTTTACCTCAATCAGAAGAGGTCAAAAAGAAGGGCAGCACTTACCTGACTTTTTTCCTGCCTAGTGCTTATCAGAAAGATGAAGGATGGGAGCTACTGCAGGAATAGTATAGTATGAAAAATGCACGGTGTAAATACAATAGGGAAGAGAATTATTATTGAAACGTAACGCCAGTAATTAACAATGGGAAAGATATCAAAGAAAATTAGCATTGCTTGAGTATTTAAATTCCACTTTCTCCATTTTTAGCGGGAAGAAGAAGTCTGAACAGCTGTTCCAGACTTGTTTTGAAGGAGACAGCCTGTCAGATATTGAATTGCTGTGGACAGTATCAGTACAGGTCCTGGAATCGGTGCTAAAATATATCTGGGTATGAACACGTCAAACCCCATGTGAACATCACGAAACAATGGGTCTTGCTCTGCTCTCAAGTGAGTGAGAGAGAACTATATGAAAATCAGTGAGATTATGCAGAAAGGACAAGAGAATCAGGTCTAGAATGATGTATTACGGACAAATGCCTTCTGCCAGGTCTCACCCTATCTACTATAATGTAAATTCTGCAGCAGTTCTTTTCAGTTGTATAGCCTGCTTACAAGAATCCTGGTCAATGTTCCCTTTACAAGCAGAAACTGAGAATGCTAAATGAGACAAGGAGTGACTATTACTGTTTATTATATTCTGCACATATAGTTAATCTCAGAATGTATCAGCTTTTTTATTTTGAGCACAAATCTCTCTTTGGAGGATAGACTAATACGTAGTTCTAGCTTATCATTTTCAAAGACATTATCGTCTAATTCTAGGGATGCTTGCAAGAGCGTATATTCAGCTAGAAGAAGTGAGGCTTCTCAAAAACTATGCACATGCACATTTTTAATTGCTTGTTATTTCTTAAATAAATGTTTCATAAGATTAAATTCTGCAGGAAAATGAAGCTGCTATGTCACTCTTACTGTGCATCCAGAGGGTTTTTCTGACAGTGTGTCATTTACAGAGTCCTAAATCCTCATTACTGTGCTCAGCAGGCAACAGGAAACTGCTGCATTGATAGCAAACCTGTTATCTGATTTAATAAAAACTTAGTGTCTTTTCTTTCCCTCTACGCTTACAGAATTTTGAAATAATTTATTTTTCTGAATGCTCCTGGTCATCTAGCAAGCATCCAAATCATAGTCTGAATCCTTGGAGAAAGGAATAGAACAACTTTACTGTGGCAGTAAACCCAGACTAGACAAGTACAATGTCCCTAAATCTTTGACAGTATATCACAGAGAAAATGTCTGTGGGGCATCCTTGGCATGTACAGGACTGTGAAATGCTTCACTATACATTTGGAAAGTGCTAATTAAAAGCAATGTAGCAAATTTAAAAAAAATATATATTGTAAATATTCTTTTTTTTTCCTCTTTCTTTCTTCCTTCCATTTTTTTTTTTTTTTAACTGCACATAACATTTATGAAGAAGCTACTTTTCACAGAATGGATTCTTAAGCATACCTGGTATAAGACTGCATCAGTCATATCAGGACATACCATACATTTTTGACGTGGCTGGACAGGACAAGATTGTGTTAACTGAAATGGTGCATTATCAAAAAAATAACAAAACAAGCTTCATACATGATCCTTTCCTAAACTGCAATTTTGCTAATGTTAGTCTTTGAGGAACTGCTGGGAATCAGTTATTCTTTTCTGAGGTCTCAAGTGCAATGTGGAGCTTTTCATATGCAGGGAAAGGCAGATCTTTCCACTTCCTTTTTTTTTCTTTTTTTTTTTTTTTTTTTGCAGCCCATATGCTTTTTCAATGTGTGAATGTGTAAAGCAGAGCACAAGTTTGTGCTGCGTATGTACAATCACTCCCTGGCATGTTTCTTTATACATTCTGATCTGGGTCCTGTTTGGTTTTTATATAGGTGTAATTTGTCAAGCTCAAGTGTATTTTTCTTGATTTATGCTGGTAAATCCCCTATGCTGGGTGCTTACAGTCCATTTGCTGCTAGCAAAATTCAGAGAGCGGCTTTATTCACTGTATTTTAAAATAGTACAACAGTATGCAGGCTTTCTGAAGTCCGAGGAGAAAGCTGTCACTGAGTGACCAGGTGCAGAAGTTCATCACAGTTAACATGGTTTCGTGGTAGACTTGGCAATCTTGGGGTAAAGGTTGAACTTGATGACCTTTTTCAACCAAGCTGATTCCATGATTTACCCAAGCTACAGCTGAAACAATCAAATCTTGTGTCAATGTACACGCAGGTAAAAATCTCATTGATGAGATCAGTTATGGACAGATTTTTCACATTTTTAGGTGAGATTGTTGCAAAATTTGGTCTTTTTGAGTGGTGCTTTAGTTTACCATCTGAACATGTTAGAACTGAGAATATGCAAAGAAACTGGAAGCAAATAAAGGAACTTTATTTAATTTGGGAGCTGGGTCTGGAAAGTGTTTCTCCTTTTGCTCAAACTGCTTCATGTGTTCTCTTTCCCCATATTGCTGAGTTCTAGGCAGCAATGAAGTTCTGCTGCAGCCTATGACGAGCATCTGCCTAATGTCTAGTTTTGGAGTCACAGATTGAACACATTAAGAGGTCATTCTAGACCATTCCTAGTGCTGAATTTTCCTAGTGTGTATCCTAGAGTTTTGTTATATTTGCTGTATCCCACTTGGAATTTTGTCTTCCTAATGAATGGCATCATTACAGATCATAGTTCCCATTATATTATCAAGATCTAGATTTTTCACTGATTTAAAATGATTGATATTTACTGTGCATTGAAAATAACATAGGGCATCATAGTTCTGGGAGCAATTTATTCCTAAGCATGTTAAATAATAGAGTATTATGACTATTTTTAAAATGCAGTAATATATGTATATTTTAAAAGCTATCAGATTTCATTGCAGGACAGAGAAATTGATTCCTTGTTCCATTGATTAGATCATTTTTTAATGAATGAAGTTGCTTTATTTTTGCTGCAAAGCCTTTCCCATTTCAGGTTATATTACTGGCTGAACAAGCTGAATGATTCTGTCACTTTTACAATGTCAGCATTCAATAAAAGGGCTTCATTCGAAGTTTGTGTTAGCTTCCTCTTTAAGATATACCTCTGTTCTCATGAAACCATATCACTTGCCAAGTCAGAAACTAGTAGGTTTTCAATCAAGTAAACGTCTGTCAATATCAGTTAAACAAGTCTCAATACATATATAAAAACGATTGCATTTTTTTGTCCAACATTTAACTGAAAATGCATAAACTAGAAATGGTCTTTGTATCTTTTAAGGAGTGCTTATTTTACTTAAACACTCCTTTGCTTCATATTATATCATTAGAAATTTGTTGTATTAAGCATGTACACCACATCAAGAAAGAAGTTTACTTTCCCAATAACTGGAAGCACTGGGAGCACACTCAAAAGAGAGCAAAAAGAAAATGCTGCTATCCTACTGGAATCTGTTCATCTGCATAAGTTATCAGAACCAGATTCCATTCCAGGAGTCAGAGTGAAAAGTCTTAATTTCCCCCAATCCTAACAAAAACAAAACAAAACAAAACAAAAAACAAAAAAAAAAAACAACAAAAAAAAAACCAAAGATCATGGGATACGATACATTAAATTTTCACATAAAATTTTCCTTCAAAGGAGGCAGAAGAAAACAGTAGCAAATACTTAAGGAAGACTTATAAGGAACCATTGTCATGCTACTAATCAGTCAGAAGATGTTCTTATTATTCTTTGTTAACCCTTAGAAATGGCCTTGTCTCAGCCTTATACAGAAAGGGAATTATGAGTCAAGAAAAGAAACTCTGAAAAAGACTTTGTGAAAGTCCAGCAAGAGCAGACAACTTTTTGTATGTGTTCATATACAAGAGGATTTCTTTTTTCAGGTAAAGGATAGAGAGGGCGTCCTCAGAGTTTTAGCCCAAAGAAATCGTCCAGGCTTTAAGAAGTGTCCTTTTAAAGCTGTTTTATTAATGATAACAGCCTGCAGATAATACACATCAATGACTTCAGCTTAGACAGTTGGGATTTGAATGTTCGACTGCCACGTTCTTTTCAAGCAAACTACTCAAATAATAAAGCTTTCCTTCTTTTTTTTTTTTTCCCCTTTTTTTTTTTTTTTTTTTGGATTTGGGAAGTGCTGTTAAACTGGGACCTCTTAATTTAAAAGGATTCTTCTTTTCTTTTTCTTTCTAAACCTTGTTAAGAAATATAAGAATAACACAATGTGAAACTGATTTCCCCTAAAAGATAGAACATCAGCATAATGAAAATGAAACAGTGGTGTTGCAGATTGTAATCCTTCCAAAGAATAAAAAAGTCAGAGTTGAAAGTGAAGCACTGTCATATGCTGCCTGAGTTGAAAGCTACTGCAGTAGGCATTGGTATTTTGATCTAATGTAAGATGTAAAGAGAATAATGAGGTTATATGACCTCACACTAGTTTTTAAGTCACTACTTTCTTAAAGGAGCATTTTGGTTTCAGCATCTGTCTACCAATTATATTATCTAATGAAATACCACTCACAAATACCAGTGATCTCTCTTCTTTCTTTGTTTCTACTTTTAAAAAGAAATCAGAAGAAAGGCCTTATCTTGACTTAAAGTGTGCTATAGAAGGGTTTAAAGTAAGTTAATTTGAAATGACAGTAAATAATCCTCTACCATTCAATCACTGGTTTTATATTTTTCTGTAATTATCATTGAATAAGCTTTTTTTTAAACATAGTTAATCCATAGGGGTTTTTCATCCTTTACTACTTTATGTCACAGATAAAAATGACATTTCTGTAAGGAAATCTATGGCACTATTCTTTGCCTTTAGGGACCTGTTCAAGGAGACATGAATAGTTCAAGTATTGTAAGTGCCAGCCAGTGCAGATTTTCACTATGCTTCCCTGACCTGTCCTGCCAGCCACTGCTTGATTGATGCCTTTATGGTGACACTATAAGCTCAATGAAAACAGAAAAAGAGATGAAGGTGATGAACACCAGTGTTAAAACTTTCTGCAACAGCTAAGAGATGAGGAGATAAAAATGGACACATACGTCAAGTTTCCCATGAATTTGAGCAGGGACTAGGCTGACACCTTAAGTATGTGATACATACTCCATTTCAACCGCACCCATGAACCTCATCCCTTTTACATTATCAGCAGTTACTTATGGATGTATAATCCAGGGTCCCTGTAAGGCACTTAAGGGTCATTACTCTAACACTGTAGCAAATGTTTTTCATTTTGCCACTGCCCAATTTCTCTGCTAAGACTTTTGCAGCAAAATGTTGCACAGCTTAGTAGAAAGGTGATTGATTAAACAAGAAAGAGCATAATTTGAGCATCCTGATACAATTTTCCCAGAGTCTGCTCAGTTAACACCAATCAGTTTTATTTAGATAGTAATACTTGAGTACTAAGTAGGTGATTTCAGCCATAGGAGAAAAATAGATGATCATAGAATCATAGAGTAGTTAGGGTCGGAAATGACCTTAAGATCATCTAGTTCCAAACCCCCTGCCATGGGCAGCGACAGGTCACATTAAACCATCTCACCCAAGGCTCTGTCCAACCTGGCCTTGAACACTGCTGGGGTTGGAGCATTCACAACTTCCCTGGGCAAGCCATTCCAGTCCCTCACCATCCTAACAGTAAAGAATTACTTCCTTATATCCAATCTAAACTTCTCCTGTTTAATTTGAACCCTTTACCCCTTGTCCTATCACTACAGTCCCTAATGAAGATACCTGTCCAGCACCCTTGTAGGCCTCCTTCAAATACTGAAAGGTTGCTATGAGGTCTCCATGCTGCCTTCTCTTCTCCAGGCTGAAGAGACCCAACTTTCTCAGCCTATCTTCATACAGGAGGTGCTCCAGACCCCTGATCATCCCCGTGACCCTCCTCTGAACTTGTTCCAACAGTTCCATGTCCTTTTTATGTTGAGGACACCAGAACTGTACACAATACTCCGAGAGAGGTCTCACAAGAGCAGAGTAGAGGGGCAGGATCACCTCCTTTGACCTGCTGGTCACGCTCCTTTAGATGCAGTCCAGGATATGGTTGGCTTTCTGGGCTACAAGCTCACACTGCCAGCTCATGTTAGGTTTCTCACCGACCAATACCCCCTTCTCCGCAGGACTGCTCTGAATCTCTTCTCTGCCCAACCTATAGCTGTGCCTGGGATTGCCCCAACCCAGGTGTGGGACCTTGCACTTGGCATAGTTAAACCTCATGAGGTTCGCATCAGCCCATGTCACAAGCATGTCAAGGTCCCTCTGGATGGCATTCCTTCCCTCCAGCGTATCAACTGAACCACACAGCTTGGTGTCATCGGCAATCTTGCTGAGGGTGCATCAATCCCACTGTCCATGTTACCAACAGGGTTAAACAAGACCGGTCCCAACACTGATCCCTGAGGGACACCACTTGTTACTGGTCTCCAGCTGGACATTGAGCCATTGACGACAACTCTTTGCATGCAACCATCCAGCCAGTTCTTTATCCACTGAGTGGTCCAATTATCAAATTGATGTCTCTCCAGTTTAGAGATAAGCATGCCATGTGGGACAGTGTCAAACACTTTACACAAGTCCAGGTAGATGACATCAACTGCTCTACCCCTGTCCATCAGTTCTGTAGCCTCATCATAGAAGGCCATCAAATGGGTCAAGAAGGTTTTTCCCTTAGTGAAGCCGTGCTGGCTGTCACCAATCACCTCATTGTTTTTCATGTGCCTTAGCATGAATTCCAGGAGGATCTGCTCCAAGATTTTGCCAGGCACAGAGGTGAGACTGACTGGTCTGTAATTCCCAGGGTCATCCATTTTCGCCTCCATGAAAATGGGGGTTATATTTCCCTTTTTCCAGTCATCGGGAACTTCACCTGACTGCCATGATTTTTCAAATATGATGGACAGTGGCTTAGAAACTTCATTTGCCAGCTCCTTCAGGACCCGCAGATGGATTTCATCAGGTCCCATGGACTTGTGCACGTTCAGATTTTTAAGATGGTCTTGAACCAGTTCCTCTCCTACAGTGGGCGCAAGGTCTTCATTCTCACAGTCCCTGTATCCACCTTCCAAGACGTAGGTGGTTTGGTCAGAGCCTTTGCCAGTGAAGACCGAGGCAAAGAAGTCATTCAGAACCACAGCCTTCTCCAAATCCTGTGTAGCCAGTTCTCCTGATAGCTTCCAGAGGGGGCCCACATTGTCTCTAGTCTGTATTTTATTTGCTACATACCTACAGAACCCCTTCCTGTTATCTTTCACACCACTTGCCAAATTTAATTCTAACTTGTCCTTAGCTTTCCTAACCTGGTCCCTAGCTTCTTGGACAACATCCCTGTATTCTTCCCAGGCTGCCTGTCCTTGCTTCCACCTTTTATAAGCCTCCTTTTTCCTTTGAATTTTCCTCAGCAGCTCCTTATCCGTCCACAGAGGTCTCCTGGCCCTCCTGCTGCACTTCCTCCTAGTTGGGATGCAACACACCTGAGCTTGTAGCAGGTGAATGTCAACCAACAGTCTTGGGCCCCCCTGCCCTCTAGGGCTATATCCCATGGAACCTTACTAAGCAGGCTCCTGAAGAGGCCAAAGTCTGATCTCTTGAAGTCCAGGGCAGTGAGCTTGCTGCACGCTCTTCTCACTGTCCTGAAGATCTCAAACTCAACCATCTCATGATCGCTGCATCCAAGGCTCCCTGGAGTGTCACATTTCCAACCAGTCCTTCCCTGTTGGTGAGCACGAAGTCAAGTATGGCACCTCTCCTTGTCAGATCCTCTTGTTACTTGCAGAAGGAAGCTGTCTTCCACACAATGGAGGAACCTCCTGGACTGCCCGTGCTGGGCCTTACTGTCCCTCCGACAGATGTCAGGGCGGTTGAAGCCTCCCATGAGAACAAGGGCCTGTGAACATGAGGATGTTCCTATCTGTCTTTAGAGTACTTCATCCACAGATTCCTCTTGGTCAGGTGGTTTGTAACAGATCCCCACAAAAATGTCCCCCATCGCTGTTTTCCCTTTAACCCTTGACCCACAAACTCTCTGTTGACTGCTCACCTATCCCCAGACAGAGTTCCATGCTCTCCAGCCTATCCTTAACATAAATAGTAAGTTCCCCTCCCCGCCTGCCAGGCCTGTCTTTTCTAAAGAGCCTGTAACCTTCCGTTCCAACACTCCAGTCATAGGAGACATCCCACCATGTTTCTGTGATGTCTATTATATCATACCCCTGTAGATGTGCACACATCTCTAATTCCTCTTGTTTGTTCCCTATGCTATGGGCGTTTGTATAGAGGCATCTGAGCCGAGCTCCAAATGAAGCCGGCTCATTGGCTGCAGCGGCTGGAATATCTCTGCATTGCTCCAAGTGTTTATTATAGGTGCTGGCAACTGACTGGGTGTGTTGGGATGGAATGATGCTCCCCTCCGCCAACACACCTAGTTTAAAGTCTCTTTGACCAGTCTGGCAAGCCTTCTACCAAAACTGCTCTTTCCCTTCCTAAGACCAGCTCCACCAGCCCCCACTAGACCTGGCCTACAAACTTGGGTCCCGCGTTCAAGATACCCAAACCCCTGACTAAGTAACCACCCTTCTAACTTAACTTGGCCAATCCGCCTAGCCCTAGCCCTGTATCCTGGAGAATTGACGAAAAGACTGTCTGAGCTCCAGCGCCCCTAACCACCTCTCCCAGGGCTCTGTAGTCCTTCTTTATGTTCTCCAGGCTACTGCTATCTATATCCCTAGCACCCACATGGACCACTAGAAGTGGATAATAGTCAGTGGGACTTACAAGAGCAGGCAGCCTCTCTGCAGCATCCCTTGTTCATGCCCCTGGTAGGCAACACACCTCCATTGAGACTGGGTCAGGCAGACAGACAAGTGCTTCTGTTCCTTTCAAAGTAGAGTACCCTACCATTATGACCTGCCACTTTTTGCTGGCAGCACCAATATTGATCTTTACTGGTGCATCACCTGGTTTTTCATGTTGCGAGTGTGTTTCCTCATTAACCCCCTAATGATGATATCTTTAGGTTAATATTACTTGAACGTTTTTCTCTTGAATACCTTATACCTGTTAGTGAGAGTCTGTCACCTCATAGTCTTCAGTCTTACTAAGATGCCATCGGTATTGGCAGTATTGTTCTGAGACAGGAAGACTTGGTCTTTTGTGAGGAAACGCAACCATTAATAAACAGCTGGATCTACCCCTGGGTTGCAGTGACAGAGCTATGATTGTCAGAAGGTTGCACTGCTGCAGACCTTGGATGCCCAACAGTGTCAGCAGCAGCCTTCGCACAGGGAGACTCAGCACCAGGCTACAGGTGTGCCCTGGCTGCCAAACCCAGGGCCACATGGGAGACAAGCTCTGCCTCATGCAGCTGTAAAAATGCTCTCTGTCTCACTGGTTTTGTACCAACATAAGTCCTTATTTTCTTCTGCCAAGGAGCTTTTGCAAGTATCATATCCACTGGGAGTTGGGAAAGGCAGAAGACTCTTTAGCTAACAGAAACATTGGCTGAACCATTTTGGATACCTATCAAAAAGACAAAAAAGCTGCCTAATTCATAAAGTAAATAATAATGCTTTCCTGGGCTGAGACTGTGTTATGGTTTAAACTCTGTCAGCAAGTCAGCCACGCAGTCTAGCTCCCCCCCTCCCCCAGCTCCCGGAGGGATGGGGAGGAGGATCGAAAGAACGTAACTCTCATGGGTTTAGATAAGAACAGTCCAGTAACTAAGGTATAACACAAAACCACTGCTGCTACCACCAATAATAATAATGATAAGGGAAATAACAAGGAAAGAGAATATGATATCACCTGCTGAAAACAAGCCCGACCCAAGCAGAGAGCGCCCTTCCGGGTAACTCCCAGTTACATCCTGGGCATGACATGCTGTGGTATGGAATACCTCTTTGGTTAGTTTGGGTCAGGTGTCCTGTCCCTGCTTCCTCCCGGCTTCCCCTCCTCCCTGTCAGAGCATGAGACTCACAAAGTCCTTGGTCAGACTAAACATCAATGTTATCAGCTCTCTTCCCAGGCCGAAAGTCAAAAACACAGCGCTGCACCAGCTACTAAGAAGGAGAAAAAAAGACTGCTACTGCTAAACCCAGGACAGACTGATAGGTACATCATTGCAGAGAGCAGTGATACCTTTTTAATTTTCTATTACAGAATGAATGTTTAACCCTGAACTCTAAATTAAACAAATCTATCTCATATTACAGAGGTTCATAAATGCTATCCACATAGCACAGAGCAAAGTGTCTTGATTTGAATTTTTATATAAATAACAAGTGATAATTCTACAGAAAAAAAATTATATCAATGATGAAATATCACATAGTGACTGTTTGTATAAAGTAGCCCAGTGCAGAATTTTAACATTATTTAACTCCAGTGGACTGGAAAAAGAAAAATCTGTTCTTGGAAATCTGATCAAGCACAATATGATACATTTTGGATTGAATGTGCTCTGAGCCTATTTAGGTGTACTTGAGCCAAACAGAATTGATTTGTATAGGACATATGTGTAAAATTATATAATGGGCTGACCTTTGTAACAGAAATACATGGCTTATACTGAGGTGAAGATTTCCGAGTGATAATATATTTTTTTTTTTAAAGAAAACAGGGGGGAAAGGTAACCAGCTCACATCAGTCAAAGTAGTTGAACTGAGCCAAGAATATGTCATCTTGAATTTCCTTCTTGTCGGAAACACCCTATATTATCAGCAAAGAGGAAAACCTATTACTGTCACTTTTACATTTCTACATGATATAAAAGAGAGAGAAAGAAAAAAATCCTTTATGATACACTCAGTTAAAAGTCTCCATTGGACCAGAAAGAGTTTTCTTCACCTCATGAAACACAAACACTTCTAAAGAGCTACATTCAAGCTGCTGTTATGTACATAGTCTTGTTCAAGGAAAGCATTTGACAGCTGTTAAAAGGAAATACAGTTGTGTGCTGCAAAGACCTATTCACAGGACTTCTCCCAGTGACAACAGATATCTGATACTTGCTGGCCTGGCCTTATAAACTCATCCATATATCAGGCAGAGGTGCAGGGAAAATTTGCTGCTGTAAAGCCTTTTCTTGCAGAACATGTAACTCACGCTGGATGCTGCTGAAAGAGAAGGCCACCCGCAACCACAAGTGTGCTGTGCAGCTGGTGCCATAGCAGGATGCAGTGACTATGTGAGGCCCCTGTCTGGACTGAGAAAAAGGCTATGTTCTTCCAGGACACTGGTGGTGACGCAAAGCTTGATTGGAGGCCAGCATTAACAGCATGCTGTTTTACAGACTTTACCTTTGAGTTGCACCTACACCACCTCATTACAGACTTCTGAGGGCCTGAGTGAATTCTTGGTGGTTTTAAAAGAGACATGATTTTCTAGTTTAGATAATGAAATGACCACCAGATTTTAGAAGTCAGTGACAGAGACAATAACTGTACATCTAAAGGTAGATACCTCACCTGTAATTCTCAAGTAACTATGCAGTAACTGGAGTTCTTCTACCCAAGGTTTCTCTATTTATTTATGGGTAATCTTTCAGATCACTTATGCCTTTGATCCAGATGTGTGATGGATTTGTGTGCTGCAAAAATCTGTAACTATCATTTGTGTATATGACTGATACTCCAGTGGTGACTGAAGCAGTGCTCCTAGGTGAGATGAGGGGTGCTTCTTTCTGCCTCACTGATAGATTGTCTTCCTGCCTGCCACTAAGAACAGTGCTCTCCCACTCTGTTACAGAGTGCTTCATAAAACAGAAAAACACACTTAGCAACTGAACTAAGGAACTCTTTCTTGATTTTTAAAATCCGCATATGTATTTGTTATAAACCATGTGCTGATCTGCTTTGCAATACGACATCAAATCTGAAGGTATGATAAACAACATAAAGGAATGGTAAGCTGAAATGCATATGGCAAGAGTAAAGAAATAGATGCCCAGTGTATTATGTGTGTATATGTCCAGCTCCCAAGGAGAGGAAATTACTTCATATGGGAGGACAGAATTTACTAATTGCTTCTGTAGATTTTATTCCCAGTATTATCACTATTTTCTGTTAGATAATGCCCTCAGATATTTTTGAAAATATTTTTTTTTAAATCAAAATGCATATTATACAGTTGCAACAAAGAAGATGTAGAATAAGTTATGTAAGAAAAGTGGAAGGTGGATTATTTTGAGTTTAGTCCTTATGACCTCATTATCACAATACAAATTCATACATGTTGGTTATTTCTCCCAGATGTTGTCCACAAAGCATCTATGTAAAATAAATACGTAAGAACTTTTTGAAGTGGTCCTTATCATAAAACCTGTTGTGTTTTTCTAAAAGTATTCATTCATGTACACCCACACAGAGATGTGTGTATATGCATAGCTACTTCTGTAGGGTAAAATGGAATTTGGTTCCAGACACAAATCATATGAAACACCAAGTTCTCTTCTTAGTAGTAGAAAATGACCTTTTCACAAGTTAAATGTAACTCTTCAAATGACAGCTCATGAGAGGTAGCAGACTTGAGAAACTTGCCGACAAATGTCACCCTTGTTCAATTTCAAAGATGTAGGGCAAAGAGCATGTAAATTATTAAGTCAGGAAAAATTGACATATCAGACAGGCAGACATTTAAGCTCCACAAAGGACGTTTGGTGAAAATAATTTCATTAGCATATTAGTTATATTCTTCAACTTTGATATGCAATAATTTCTTAAGTTGTTGTCTTGGTTTTCAGTATACTATGCACAGGTTCTGAATGCTGTAGAATCCTCTTAATTGGAGCAGCTTGGAAATCAGTTATCATCCTGATTAAGAAGACACACTGCTAACGACAATCCTGATAAAATTGCTCTCTGAATTTTTGCCTGGCAGAACTGATTAATTTTCTGCCATGCTTAAGAATCTACGACATTTATTGGCATGACAGCAAAGCAGAACATCCAAAGTCAGATGAAATTCTGTATTCTGTGCAATGAGGAGTTTAAATTAGAAATTTCTGTAAAGAGGGACCCCCGCTCAACGGAGTGGTTTGCCTTAGTCGATGAGGAATGGGTTAGAGACCAGTTGAGCAATCTGGACATCCATAAATCCATGGGCTCAGACGGGATGCACCCGCGGGTGCTGAGGGAACTGGCGGAAGTCATTGCTAGACCACTCTCCATCATCTTTACCAAGTCTTGGGAAACGGGAGAGGTGCCTGAGGACTGGAGGAAAGCAAATGTCACTCCAGTCTTCAAAAGGGGCAAGAAGGAGGACCCGGGTAACTATAGACCGGTCAGCCTCACCTCCATCCCTGGGAAAGTGATGGAACACCTTATCCTTGGTGGCATCTTAAGGCATATCAAGGATAAGAGGGTTATGAGGGGCAGTCAACATGGCTTCACCAAGGGGAAATCATGTTTGACCAATCTCTTAGCCTTTTATGAGGAAATAACACGGTGGATGGATGATGGCAGAGCAGTGGATGTGGTCTACCTTGACTTCAGCAAAGCATTTGACACAGTCTCCCACAGCATCCTCACAGCTAAATTGAGGAAGTGTGGTCTGGATGATCAGGTAGTGAGGCGGACTGTGAACTGGCTGAAGGAGAGAAGCCAGAGAGTTGTAGTCTATGGGGCGGAGTCTAGTTGGAGGCCGGTAACTAGTGGAGTGCCTCAAGGGTCAGTACTGGGACCAGTATTATTTAATATATTCATCAGTGATTTAGATGAGGGAATTGAGTGTACTATCAGCAAGTTTGCTGATGACACTAAGCTGGGAGGAGTGGCTGACACGCCAGAAGGCTGTGCTGCCATCCAGCGAGACCTGGACAGGCTGGAGAGTTGGGCAAGGAATAAATTGACAAAATCTAACAAGGGAAAGGGTAGAGTCCTGCATCTGGGCAGGAGCAACCCCAGGTTCCAGTATAGGTTGGGGAAAGACCTGTTAGAGAGCAGTGTAGGGGAGAGGGACCTGGGTGTCCTGGTGGACGACAGGATGACCATGAGCCGACACTGTGCCCTTGTGGCCAAGAAAAGAAGGCCAATGGCATCCTGGGGTGTATTAGAAGGAGGGTGGTTAGTAGGTCGAGAGAGGTCCTCCTTCCCCTCTACTCTGCCCTGGTGAGACCGCATCTGGAATATTGTGTCCAGTTCTGGGCCCCTCAGTTCAAGAAGGACAGGGACCTGCTGGAGAGAGTCCAGCGCAGGGCAACGAAGATGATTAAGGGAGTGGAGCATCTCCCTTATGAGGAAAGACTGAGGGAGCTGGGTCTCTATAGTTTGGAGAAGAGGAGACTGAGGGGTGACCTTATTAGTATCTATAAATATATAAAGGGGGAGTGTCATGAGGATGGAGCCAGGCTCTACTCAGTGGCAAACAATGATAGGACAAGGGGTAATGTGTAAAAACTGAAACACAAGAGGTTCCACTTAAACTTGAGAAGAAACTTCTTCTCAGTGAGGGTGACAGAACACTGGAACAGGCTGCCCAGGGAGGTTGTGGAGTCTCCTTCCCTGGAGACATTCAAAACTCGCCTGGACACATTCCTGTGTAACATTATCTAGGTGTTCCTGCTCCGGCAGGGGGATTGGACTAGATGATCTTTTGAGGTCCCTTCCAACCTCTAGCATACTGTGATACTGTAAATTTAGTATTTCATACTTACTTGATTTATTTAATCTGACCCAAATTGAATTTTCAAAAAAATAAAAATGGGTAAATAGTCACTTTACTTTTAGGCTAACCATAAAGACAGTTGGAATGTCTGCACGTTAGTATTTTAAAAAAAAAAAAATGAGGAAAGTGATTTTCTAGGTGCGAAGCAGTTTCTACTTTTTCAAAGTGACTATATACAACAGTAATGTAATAATGTCACATAACAATCATGTTGCTACACAGCACTGAGGGTTTTTTTGTAATCATTTTATGGGTTGAAGAATAGAGGATTTGTATGTTGCTTGACTTTCTAGATAGTCTCTGTTTCTACCTACCATTATAAAACTGAAATGATTTCCAGGAACACACTGTTAGTTATTAACAATAATATTGGGCTATTTAGCAACTAATGTAAAATAAAATGCACTGTGAATATAGTTAAACAAAACATTAGTACAAAATACAGATATATTGAAAACACAGCTTCCATTCCAGAAATAATGACCCTTATAAACTTCTGGAATGTTGTAAGAAGTGAAGAAAGTAAAAAGGTAAAGGGACCTAAAACAGTATCTTTTAACTCACAATGCTTGCATAATTTGTTTACAGGGAGAGCTGGGGCAAACAGTTGGACAAATCATGCTTAATGCTATGTCTCTAGAAAGCACATGGCTTATGTAAGCTCTTTAAACCACAGTCAGCTCTTTATATCAAATATATAAGTGCTTAAGATGAAAACATAGCTAACATTGTCTGAAAGCTAATGACACGATTTCATGTCTTCCATTTGTCCATGAATACACAATATTACCACACTGTTCAAAGTAGGGGAAAAAAAAAAAATCCTGCTCATAATTCATTCCTAGAGGTATGTACATGGAGAATAAAAATTAGAGAAAGAAGTACACACTATAAGTATTGTGTACTATAATAAAACTCTGTATGTAGTCAACTTTCAACTGTTTGTGATGGTAGTGTGATAAATATTTGGTACAGAATGATTGTTCACTGGTAGGAATGCTGCTTTTAAAATGTCATTTTTTCAGTAGCTAAATGAGAATGACAGCTTTTAACACACCATTGTTAACTTATATTAAGAACAGCCTGACTGAGGATATTGCTGTGCATCTTCTTTCAGAAAAATGGTCACATTCAGTCAATCCAGACAGTTTGAGCCAAGTCCTGCATAAATCAAATCTTATCCTATTGTAAACAACCTTGTTTTAAGGCTTTATGTAAAGATCATTGTCTTATCTCCAATGGCAGCTGATGCACATTACAAACAAGAATTTCCTGCCCTTGAAATTGAAAGTCTACTTTAGGTTGGAAAGTCCTGACTGATACTGAAGTTAGCAGAAGCCTGGCAGTTGCCATTTGTGTCAGTGACACAGCTGTGGGATCACCAGTGTCTCTTCTGCTTGCATGCATGGCCTCAGACTTTGGTTTGTCCCTCTGCAGCTGAGTTGAAGATGGTATTGGACTGAGAAGGAAGCTCCGTAACATCTGCTCATCAACATATATGTATACCCTAGCATATACACAAGCCCATCTGAGATGCTGTGCAGGTGTTACAGTCATGACAGCTCAAGCCTTTATAACTATTTAGAGTAGGTCTTGATACCTGCTACAGTCTGAAGCATGGGATTGTTTCTGCAGAATGACTGTATATATGATCTGCAGCCAGATTATAAGCTTGCATGTGGTTTTGAGCCCCAGACCCAGTTACTTCTATGCACTATTCTGTATTGCTGTTTTGATCTATGCTTTGGCTGATTGCGAAACAGTTATGCAGTAATAATAAATTAATTAATATACAATATAAAAACTCCCTGAACATCAGAAAGGATTGGTCTGAATCTTATGGTCTGGGGCTGGATGAGTGTGGTGAAATTTTTCCTTTAATTCAAATGCTATGTTATTTTAAAATATACTATTACACTAAGCAAGAGTGAAAAAATAGAGAAATTGTAGATCTATCATATACCACCAGTAAGGATATTCAATGTACACAGAACTGTTGCATTATAAAAATATGTGTGCATTATATATAAATGCATATATAAGCATCTGTTGCTTAAGAGTTTATAATAATTTGCTGAATTTGCAACATTCACCCAGAGAAGCAGTCAGAGAACTTTTCATTTTATGGTCAGCAGCAAGTCATGTCCATTATGTTCTCCTCCAAGGCACTGTTGATAACATTTATTTGGCTGCCATGTGAAATGCATGAATGAAAATATTTTGAAAATTGAAATACTCAGTTCTTGGTGTCAGTTCTATCTCTGGTTCTTTGGACTCTCGGTTCTTTGGACTCTCATTTCTTTGGACAAGCCTTCCCTTAGCTCTGTATGGATTCTTCCACCCCTGGGTAGACTGAATGAAGTTCTGAATTCTGAGGGTTTACATTCCTCTTGATGATCTCATTTTTAGTACTTGGTTTCTCAACTCAGTACATTTCAATATCTATATAAATGTCTGATCTGCTTCTGGATCTTGCTGAGGTTTTTGCTCCAGCAATATATTTTAGCAGCCAGTCCCAAGGGTTGGCTGTACACTAGAGAAAAAACTTCAGTGATTAGAAGGCTATGCTTGGAAGTGCAAAACAAAGAAAAAAAAAAGAGTTGGCTTTGATATGTGTCTTTGCCAAAGGCTGTATGAACCTCTTTTAAAGTTAATTATGAAAAGAGGTTTAGAAAACCTAAGAATTTTGTTAGGCATGCCTGACTGTCACTTATGTGAAGAACCTAATTTTTTTTTGACAAAACTCCATCTTTAAACTCCTAAATATCTCCTTTATAAAGCTCTCTTTACCTCTGTGTAATTTCAGCTGTGCCTAAACCACTGAATCAATTGCAGCTCACAGTTCCTGAAGCTCATTCTCCCACACACAGCAGCCAGAATAGGAGCTTAGTCTTGGTGGGAGGAGTACCTCTCCTGGCATGGCACTGTGAAGGGATCGCTGGCTGAAATACTTCCCCATATACAGCACCATAGATAAAGCTGTGGGGTATGAGATACCACAAGTTCCCAGCTGCCAGAGGAGGATTGCTCATCGAAGAAAGGCAAAACCATCATGACTCTGTATCTCCTGGACAGTTGTTCTCCTCATCTCTTTCCATCCTTTCTGAAGCTGCCCCTCCCCAGCTCCCACCATGCCTGGGCTGCCTCTGTGTGGCCATTGTTCTGTACTGGTTGCAAAAGCCTGGTAAGGACCTCATCTGAGTGAAAGAGTGTTTTATTTTGTTGGTGCTGAATGTGACACCTGCAAGAAATACCAAGTTTCTTCAGAGAGAAATAGCTCAGATTTCTTCCTCCTCTAAATGGCAATTAGGTGACACTGAAGATATTTCATACTTAAAACTTCTTATTAATGAAGTGATTTGGAACTACAGAGCTATAGCAAATAAATATATAAGATCCTTGATGTTAGTTGGCATAGTTTATGTATTTCTCCTTTAAAACTCAGCTGTTGACACACCGCTTCTTCTTTTAATAGCTTTCATATCATTATTTGGCTCTCTGCCACTTTTTAGAGGTCTGTTCTTCCAAAAAAGGTTAAAAAACATTAATGGTGGAAAGCCTGAAATGTCCTTAATAGCACTGCAACAGTAATAATAACACGAATCTGGTCCTGAGGACTAGTGATGTACTTTGCCTCCATGGTAATGACATAGTGCACTTCATCTGAGACAATTAGTCAAGATTCTGGGTATCTGTAGGAGGATTTTAAGCAGATGACTTTGTGCAAGCTTGTGTTATTCTGCATGAAGCACTTGTGAATTTCCTTAAAACTGCCAATAGGGGTTGGGGGAACAACAGACACGAGAACTTCAAGCCTTGTTTAGCTTGAACACTCACAAAGGACTTATTGTACTGTGTCTAATAGGCTTTGCTCTGAAAGCCTTTAGCCATCAGTGTGCCAAATATCCTTCTCCTTCTCCCATATGTTATGTTCAGCAATTGCATTGCTAATAAACTCCATGTTCCCCTGAAATCCCGTCTGTCCAACTCAAGTCTGTGGTGATTTAGACTATAACATTTTCCTCAAGACCCTCAGTTCTGCATTTACAAAAACATGTAGAGCTCTGGAAACTGCCTGCTCTGAAGCTTTATCGAAGCCTTCTCTGTATTGTCCAAATCAGCATGACTTACAGGTACATTTCTTTTTTTTTTGTTCATTATAATCAGGGAGTGACAACTCACAGAAAATGTCTACTGCTCTTTGATCACTCTTTTTGCAGCCTGAAAAGTCTGGCCAGCTTCATTTGATAAGAAAAGTCTGAAATGTACAGAAAAGAATATAGGATTTCAAAATACAGGAGGCAAGGGTGCATGTATCAAAACTAAGGAATTGACAGGCTCAGTTACACAGAATTAGAAATGCTGAAGACAGCTGTGGAGACAGAGACCTCTCTTTCTATGTTTGCTGTGTTTTATAGCCTGTGGTGTATCTATGTTGTGTGATTTTGTCTCCCCTGAGTTTATTCAGGTGAAGCTATAAAACTGATGAGTGCTGGAAAAGGACAATGTTACTTATTCGTTTTGTTTTAAATAATTGATGATGTTTCCTATTTCTGCTTGCATAAATTGCTCTCAGGTGTTGGAGAATTACTCAGTGAGTTGCCTTTTAATTTGTTTCTTCAGAAAAGCAGCACGCTGCTTTTCAGGACACTGTAGGTAATGTGTTCCAGGCAGTACTTTCTAACTGGAGATGAATAAAAGTGTGCTGAATGCATGTTTGTGTGCTATTGCTTCACATGTGTTCCTATGTGGGAAGGAAGGAGGGTGAGGTGAAGGAGTACAGACAGTGAAGAGCCTTAGAGGCCTCCGTGATGATGTTTTAAAGTATAATTTGTGTTTCCCTGATGTTTAGGCCTGTACACGAAGGCTCTGATCCGGAGTGCTCAACCATTGTAGATTTCAGTATAGTTGGACCTGGATCACAGATAGCATAGTTCTGGTTTTTCTAAGAGGCAGGTTTAATTCCATTGTATAACTTCTACGCTTTGCTACAGAAACAAGAAGAAAATAAGATTTACAAACCCATGTAAACTGAATTTCAAGCAAAGTTGTTTCATGGGTATCATGCCTACAGAACAACAGTACTATTTAATTAACTGATTAATTTATCCTTCCTTATTGTGCCTTCTCATATGCAAATACAGAGTCTCTACAGCTCATAATTGTCATGCCAGCGAGGTTCAAAATGTGCTGGAGGTACACTTTGTGAGTTGAATTATATGACAAGATTTGATTAAAACAACTACATCTGTGATATGTTACCATCTTGGGCCTGAGTTTTCATTGCATCTAAACTTCCTGGTGGTCCAGAGAGCCTTGCTTTTTGGCTGAGTGGAGTGACATAAGCCAACTGGTTTATCTGGCAGTGGAAGCCAAATAGTGCTGGGGGATTGCTTCAACTGTCCCACCAGGCAGTCTGGATGGGTGTTTTTCAGTTTTTCTCATGTGTTCAAGGACAAGAAAAGCCCTTCCATTTGCAGAAACGCCTATTGACCACAATTATTGAAATTTACATTATTAAATCACTCTTCTATCAGACACCTTATTGGGTCACAACCTTTGCAAATCTTTCATGACTTTTGGAGGATCAAGTTGGATGCTATACTACTGGTTTAATTTTTCTATGCTGGCAAGTAATCTACCTGCTGACTTTCAGTTTGTCATTTAGCATAATGAGACTGGCATTATTTTCAGTCTTCTTGAAGGAATAAATTTATCTTCTGGTTTTAAGTTGTCTGTCATTTCTTGGTGTTCTGCCTATATAGTTTTCATGAGTCTTTAGGGTTTATCTTTAGTGATTTCTCTAGCCAAAAGTGTCCCTCCCTGTGGCTTAGAAAAGAATGCTGGGTTGATAAAAGCACATTAAAACGGCTAAAGAGCCAGGCACTGACTATATGTAAGTGCTAATAAATCAGCCTTAGTGGTCCACCATGTCTTGGTTTATAATCCAGTAACAGCCACTGCATATCTGATTATGGACATTTACCTTGGATGCATGGTATATTGGAGTATGAATCGCAGACTCCTGCATCACTAAAAAATGGGTGTTGTCAAGAAAATACCTGATGCAGTGGTACACATCTCTCATACCTTTACAGAGCTGTAGAACAAAATCTCTCATCACTTGCTGAGTGATGGGACTCAGGAGGGGCAGAGGTTGGAGCATGGTAACTTTTCTGGGCTAAAGAAAAAGTGAAAAAGAAAGCAACTTTCTGGCCAGGGTGGCTGCAGTGTTTGCTATTGCACCATGCGGGATGAATTCCACAGTAGTCATGGGCTCTCTGTGTTCCCACACCCCATTCCATGGAGCGTAGGAAAGGCTTGCCACTTCGTATTGTAATAACCAGGGTGCCTGATCTGCTTCTGTAAACTCTTGTTGCAAACGCTCATGAGATAACTAGCACATCCAGGTTTGGTCTTGAAGATTTATTACCACTGGGTAAAGTCAAAAGGCAACTGTGACTACACCGTGGCTGTGACTGTCCTAAACCCCGTGAGTCTGAATTAAAAATCATTCACACACCCCAAAGGCAGTAGAAATAACAAGGATCTGGGCTCCAAATTGGGTGAACACCCATAGTTAAATGTTCCTTGCATGTAAGACCTAGGAGAATTTCTGAACCAGAATTTGCACAGAACATGATATGGACTCAATGTTGTTGAGAACAGGCAATTAGAGAATATGTATATATTGTGTGTGAGTTTTTTCAAGAAAAAGGACCTATATTTTGAGGTAGACATCTAGTGAAGTCTCATCTCTCTCCCCTCAAAATAAAGCTCTTTTTATGTCAAGGAATTGAGGCAATTAGGTTTTGACTCTTACTCATTTCCAGCTACTAAAATATGCCATGCAGTCACAGACTTTCCACAGTTTTTCAATTTATCTTTTTACCTCTGGGCCAAGGCCTTTTGGCTTTGTATCTCCCTGGCAGGACAATCCTTGACTGCTGGCAAATGCACTGACTTGGTCCTTTTCTCCTGCCACCTCTGCCAGCATATGGGCAATCCACAAGGATGAAGCTGGTAGTGATGCCGTGTGCCCACCCGCAGGAGAAAGGCTGTGGCCAGCCCAGCTCCTCTCACAGGATGTACAGGACATCTCTTTTTCCTCTAAGGGCAGTTCTGTTCCTTCCAGCTCTGGGAGAGAATACTAGCCCAGTCAATGCCATCTATTTTTATCTCTGTGTCATCTAATGTGTCTGAATATCCATGCAGACACAGACCACCAGTCAGTAAGCCCAGCTGTTTGGTATTATTTACATTATGCTGGCATCTCTGCTGACCTAAAGAGCAAAAGAAAATAACAAGGCGTATTTGAGGCTTAATAAAACATTGCAGTAGGGAGTCCTTTCTAAGCCATTACAAGTGCTTGCTTGAAGTGCATTTGCTGGTTTAACAAACTGATTAGGAATGTTTAACATGCTGTTGCAATGATGTTCAGATGCTTCTCTTAGTATTTGTTGATCTGCAAAAATGTGTCCTTGCCCAGTTGCACTAGAGAGTGGGATTAAATAAATAAATAAATGCACTGTGATGAGTTTGCACAAAAGCGGAGCAATGACTGCCCCTGACAGATGGAAAAAAAGTCAATATGATGTCTGAGACAGCCCAAGCTCTGCACTGCAGAATAAATTATGTGATTCACTTAATGCCTGGGCTTCACGAAGACATACACAAAATTGGAAAGATAAAAGCTTGCATTGGCTTTAGATGATATTTACTGCTTGATGGATTTACTAGCAGCCCCAGTACAGTCATACTATTTTGAATTATCAGCATATATTTAGCTGTGTGTCTGTTGAAGCTTGAGTGTCCATTTAAGCGTAAGTGAGCTGGAGTCCTGCTGAGGCTTTTTAAAGCTTTGTGTAGAGAGGAAGATGCGAGCTAATGGCTACTAGCTTGAATATCAGGGAACTTAAGGATGCTGGGGTAGACAACAAACATAATGTGCATTCTTATCAATATTAATGACAACATAAATATTAATACACACTGCTTGGCACATTATTTTTGAATAATTCTTGTTTTCTTTGTATTTTAACACAAATGGCTGGAAACTACTATGATTTCTCTCTCTCTCAGAAGGGGGAGCTTAAGCAAGACCATTAGCTTTATAGCTATCCATTGTTTCAGAAGCAGGATTCCTACAAGGCAAAGGAGGCAAATGAAATGTTAGCTTTAGGAAGTATACTACTACCAATAAAATATCTGATTAGAATAGTAATTTACTGTACAAAACTATTGTTACGGAGTCATTATTGTACTGTACCAAGGCATTTCAGTTAAGAAGTACCAATTCATTTACAGTGAGCCCCATGAGATGGTCACAGTGTTGCTGTAGCTACAGAATAAGGCAGGCAGGCAGAGTGCTTAGCTGCTTAATGCTATTGGCTTGTGCTTCAAGAAGCCTAGGGCTCCATTTTTTGCCTGGCCCTCACACATGATGAGTTTAGCTTTTGTAATGGTTCAGCACGCCAAGGGAGGGGGACTGCTTCTGAGAAATGGCTGTCAATTGTAATGCTGCTGGCAGAGGGTTTATCCAGTTAACTACACTTCAGTAAAAGGAAAATAACCCTGAGACTGCACTGTGCTGATCAGCTGGAGTGGCAACAAAAATGAGCAGGGTTTTGCTCCAGGTGAATTAATTGCAGTGGCAATGTGAAGGAAAGAGATGACAAGGAACAATGTGCCTGTGGGAGCAAGGAGGCATACAGACTGGAGAAGGACAAGATGTTGTTTTGAGACATGAATAAAATTCATTGCAAATCTTCCATCATCTTACAGATAATATATTCATGTCAAGGACTCTGAATCACTGTCTCTGGCAAGCCACAATGGGCATATTTACAAGGTTAGCGCTCTCAGCTGTCCCTTTGTGCCACTGCTGAAGATTACTGCCCTGAAGTGGGCATGACAGATGTGAATATGCATCTTTTCCTTAGCTACCCCAGTTCAAAACCCACATACCAGCACAAGCCATAGCAGCAGAAAATGCCTCAGCTGAATCCAACAGAGCCCACAGTTTTGTGCTTCTTTTTTTTTTTTTTGTCCTTGCTTCTGAAGCAAATTTGGTGTTAAGCAGTGATTTTCTCTGAATTTTCAAGAGTAATGGTAATAGGGTTACAGACTTCTGGGCTTTACCAATAAAGACTGCTTATCACTGAACAGAAAAGAGAGGGAATGGATCCAACTGCTGTCTGATACAGGAAGGTTTAAGGTGAAAGATCTCTTGATCTGACATTCTGATAGTTTTGTTTTCTTCTTACTTCTTCCTTCCTCTGAAATTGCTCCTTGCTAAAAACAAAACAGAGCCGACTAATTCTCCCTCATGGCAGAGTGATCCCTCTAGACTCCAGTGTGTTTGGGTCATGTGGTGTCGTGGTTTAAACCCAGTCAGGTAACTCGTTCGCTCACTTCCAGTGAGTGGTGCCGAGCTGACAACAATCGAGGTCCGTGTCCGTCTCCCCCCCCCCCCGACCCCCTCCCCCGCACCGGGGCTCTCCCCTTCCCCGCTCCCGGAGGAACGGGGAGGAGGATCGAGAGAGTGCAACTCCTCCCTGGCAGAGCATGAGCCTCACAGAGTCCTTGGTCAGGGTAAACATCACTTAGCAACAACCGAAAACATCGGCTTCACCAACACTGTTCTCAAACTAGAAGTCAAAACACAGCACTGCACCAGTTAACACAAAGGAAAAAACATGACTGCTACTGCTGAACCCAGGACATTATCCACCCCTTATTCCATACCATTCACGTCGTGCTCAGATCCCACATTTTCAATACACCATCGCTCTCCCACATATATACATCCATATACATACAGACCAAGAGGAAAAAATCATTTTCTTAGTGCATGGACCAATCCCTATAATGCTGCCGAGTCCATTCGGTCCATGATGTTCCAAGTTCATTCTCTGTTGGGATGATGGCTGGAGGGAAGTCAGGGCCAGTCGCTGGTGACCTGGAGACATCTAGTTGATGGGCTATAAAAGCATTACACAGCAGGCAACAGCATACAATTGAGTTCACTGGCTGTTTTCCCCTAAAATCAAATCCCCTTGAGGTATACATCGGGCTTCCCCATCTTCCCGCATTACCCACCAAGTATATCCAGGTCCCTGAGCAAAAGCAATCCCACGAGTGGGTTTGCCTTTACCTGAAGCAGGAATAACCCAGACTGTCTTCCCCAGCAAATTCTTCATATGCACCACGGGAACTTTGTCCCCCTCTACAATATGTAAAAGTTCTGACTGAGTTAAACCAGCCCTGTTGGCAGATCCTCTGGTGTTGACCAACCAGGTGGCCTTTGGTAAATGTGTATCCCAATGCTTGAAAGTTCCCCCACCCATTGCTCTCAGTGTAGTTTTTAACAGCCCATTGTACCGTTCGATTTTCCCAGAGGCTGGTGCATGGTATGGGATGAGATATACCCACTCAATGCCATGCTCTTTGGCCCAAATATCTATAAGGTTATTCCGGAAATGAGTCCCATTGTCTGACTCAATTCTCTCTGGGGTGCCGTGTCGCCACAAAATCTGTTTCTCAAGGCCCAGGATGGTGTTCCGGGCAGTGGCATGGGGCACAGAGTATGTTTCCAGCCACCCGGTGGTTGCTTCCACCATGGTAAGCACATGGTGCTTGCCTTGGCGGGTTGGTGGCAGTGTGATATAGTCAATCTGCCAGGCCTCCCCATATTTATACTTCAACCATCGTCCTCCATACCAAAGAGGCTTTAACCGCTTGGCTTGTTTAATTGCAGCACATGTTTCACACTCATGAATAACCTGGGCAATAGTGTCCATTGTTAAGTCCACCCCTCGGTCACGGGCCCATCTATATGTTGCATCTCTGCCCTGATGGCCTGAAGTGTCATGGGCCCACCGAGCCAAAAATAATTCACCTTTATGTTGCCAATCTAAGTCCATCTGAGCCACTTCAATCTTAGCCGCTTTATCCACTTGTTGGTTGTTCTGGTGTTCCTCAGTGGCCCGACTCTTGGGTACATGGGCATCTACATGACGTACCTTCACCACCAGGTTCTGCACCCTGGCAGCAATATCTTTCCACAGTGCAGCAGCCCAGATGGGTTTACCTCTGCGTTGCCAGTTGCTCTGCTTCCATTGCTTCAACCACCACCACAGGGCATTTGCCACCATCCATGAGGCAGTATAGAGATAGAGTACTGGCCACTTTTCTCGTTCAGCAATGTCCAAGGCCAGCTGGATGGCTTTCACCTCGGCAAATTGACTCGATTCACCCTCTCCCTCAGCGGTTTCTGCAACTTGTCGTCCAGGACTCCATACAGCTGCCTTCCATCTCCGATGCTTTCCCACAGTACGGCAAGAGCCATCAGTAAACAAAGCATACTGCTTTTCACTTTCTGACAGTTTATTATATGGTGGGGCCTCTTCAGCACGCACCACCTCCTCCTCTGGTGACATTCCGAAATCTTTGCCCTCTGGCCAGTCCATGATGACTTCTAGAATGCCTGGACGACTGGGATTTCCTATTTGAGTTCGTTGTGTAATTAGTGCAGCCCATTTACTCCATGTAGCATCAGTTGCATGATGTGTAGAGGAGACCCTGCCTTTGAACATCCAGCCCAGCACGGGCAGCCGGGGTGCCAGGAGGAGCTGTGCTTCAGTGCCAATCACTTCCAAAGCAGCTCGAACCCCTTCATAGGCTGCCAGTATCTCTTTCTCAGTTGGGGTATAGCTGGCCTCAGATCCTTTATATCCCCGACTCCAAAAGCCGAGGGGTCGACCTCGAGTCTCCCCTGGAGCTTTCTGCCAGAGGCTCCAGGTAGGACTGTTCTCCCCAGCTGCAGTGTACAGCACATTTTTTACATCTGGCCCGGTTCGGACTGGTCCAAGGGCTACTGCATGAACTATCTCGCGTTTAATTTGCTCAAAGGCTTGTTGCTGCTCAGGGCCCCATTTAAAATCATTCTTCCTCCAGGTCACATGATAGAGAGGGCTTACAAGCGAACTGTAATTTGGGATGTGCATTCTCCAGAACCCCAATGCACCCAAGAAAGCTTGCGTTTCTTTCTTATTAGTTGGTGGAGACATTGCTGTTATCTTGTTGATCACATCTGTGGGGATCTGTCTACGTCCATCTTGCCATTTTATTCCCAAAAATTGAATCTCCTGTGCAGGTCCCTTGACCTTACTCCGTTTTATGGCAATACCGGCTTTCAGCAGGATTTGGATTATTTTCCTCCCTTTCTCAAAGACTTCTTCCGCTGTATCTCCCCACACAATAATGTCATCAATGTATTGCAGGTGTTCTGGAGCTTGCCCCTGTTCCAGTGCAGTCTGGATCAGTCCGTGGCAAATGGTAGGGCTGTGTTTCCACCCCTGGGGCAGTCGGTTCCAAGTGAACTGGACACCCCTCCAAGTAAAAGCAAACTGTGGCCTGCACTCTGCTGCCAAAGGAATTGAGAAAAATGCATTGGCAATATCAATCGTGGCATACCACTTGGCTGCCTTTGACTCCAGTTCATACTGAAGTTCTAGCATGTCCGGTACGGCAGCACTCAATGGTGGTGTGACTTCATTCAGGCCACGATAGTCTACTGTTAGTCTCCATTCTCCATTAGACTTTCGCACTGGCCATATGGGGCTATTAAAGGGTGAGCGGGTCCTGCTGATCACCCCCTGACTCTCCAGTCTACGGATCAGCTGATGGATGGGAATCAGGGAGTCTCGGTTGGTGCGATATTGCCGCCGGTGCACTGTTGCAGTCGCAATTGGCACTTGTTGTTCTTCAACTTTCAGCAACCCCACAGCAGAGGGATCTTCTGAGAGACCAGGCAAGGTGGACAGCTGCTCAATTTCCTCAGTCTCCAAAGCAGCAATACCAAAAGCCCACCGGTACCCTTTTGGGTCTTTGAAGTACCCTCTCTCGAGGTAGTCTATGCCGAGAATGCATGGAGCCTCTGGACCAGTCACAATAGGGTGCTTTTGCCATTCCCTCCCAGTCAGGCTGATTTCAGCCTCCAGCACAGTCAACTCTTGGGATCCTCCTGTTACTCCAGAAATATAGATGGGTTCCAGCCCTTGACAGCTTGATGGCATCAGGGTACACTGTGCACCGGTATCTACTAGAGCCTTATACTTCTGTGGGACTGATGTGCCAGGCCATCTGATCCACACAGTCCAGTAAATCCGATTGTCCCCTACCTCCACCTGGCTGGAGGCAGGGCCCCTCTAATGGTCGTCACAGCATTGGACACTTAAGTCGTGTTGAAAGGGATTATTCTTCATTATCACAGGAGCTGGAGTAAAACCAGCTCTTCCACTCTATCTGGGAAACTGCTCACCAGAGACTGAAGCCGTAGATCTCATGGGACGATCAGTCTTGGCCCTTGCTCCCCTCTTCAGTTCACTCACCCGTTCCTCCAAAGCTGAATTAGGTTTTCCATCCCACTTTGTCATGTCTTCTCCGTGATCCAGCAGGTAAAACCATAGGGTACCCCGTGGCGTATACCTTCTGTATCTCCTCTCTTGAAAAATAGGACGCCTTTTGTTAATAGCTGAGACGTGTGTTGGTACACGTGAGGAGCTGTTTAAATCAGATACATCGTCCCTCAATTGTTCGAGGTCCTGGGACAGTTTTTTCACAGCTGAGATGATGGAAGGGGTGAGATTGTCTTCGAACTCTCGGAGTTTATGAACCATTTCATCCACTGTTAGTGGTACTATGTCATTCCAGGTCACTGTTGCCAATGAATGGGCATATGATGACGGTGCATTCCGTGTAAGTTTTCGCCACATGGGTCGCGTACATTCAACTTCATCTGGATCTATAGGTGTATCCCCGTTATTCGGCTTGATGTGATAGATCATCTCTACGATGGCCGATTCCCTCAGAGACTGGATGCCTTTGTCTATAGTAGTCCACTTGGCCGAACGACTCGTAACATCGTCCTTGTACGGAAACCTTTCTTTCACAGCTGCCAAGAGCCTCCTCCAAAGGCTGAGGGACTTTTTCTCTCTTGCAATTGCTTTGTCAATTCCCCCTTCTCTAGCAAGTGATCCCAGCTGCTTGGCTTCTGTACCTTCTAGTTCGTGACCATCGGCCCCATTGTCCCAGCATCGGAGTAACCAGGTGATGATGTGCTCCCCTGGTTGACGGGTAAAATCTTTTCGCATATTCCGCAGCTCGGTTGAGGTTCGAGGTCGAGAAGTTACCTCTTCTTCTTCTTCTTCGTCATGTGATGATGACTCCTGATCAGATTCTGGACCGGGTGGTGAATTCATTGGTTCTTCATCTCGCTTCACCCTTTTTGCCTCCTTTTTGCTTGTTCTCTTGCGTACAGGGGCAACTGATATTGGTACGAATTGGTCCTCTGGTTTGGCTGCAGTGATTATCACTGTGGTTTGAGTAGCGACTGTACTTGTTGCTAGGGGTGGTGTAGCTACTGTGCTTGGAGCTGGGGTAACCGCGCTGTCTGTTGCAGTTGAAGTTTGAGCAGCTGCTGTACTTGCAGCTGGGGTAGCTGCGCAGTTCATTGCAGCCAAAGTTTGAGTAGCGACTGTCACTTCGTCCTCAAATCCGCCGACATTCTTTTCCTTTTGAAGGTGCTGGATAGTGTTGAACAAGGCCCTGTAAGCATAGGCCAAGCCCCAGCACGTTGCCGTGATTTGTCCATCTCTGGTATGGCCAGAATGACCACACACCTCATTTAAGTGTTTTACTAATTCTTCTGAATTTTGCAGTTGTTCGGTAGTGAAATTCCAAAGTAGTGGAGGGGCCCACTGACCTAGATACTTGCCCATACTATCCCACACACCCTGCCACTCATGGCTGTCCAGCCTCAGGGAAAATCTCTCGGTCCTCCTACATCGTCGTTTGACCCCAGACAAGACCCAAACCTGACTCTGCTTAACTCTTGAAATCAGGAGTGGGCAAAACACACTCTGTATGCGTGTTAGCATGGTGATTCCCATCACCATCAGCAAACAAGTCTCAACAGCATTAAAAGGCCATTCAAAAAATTCAAAACTCTCAAATATAAATGGTCTGGGGGGACAACTAGGAGGGTAAAAGGATGTCTCCTTCACAGGTTGAGCACCTGAGAAGGAGAAAAAAGATGTGTAGTTGCTAAGCACCTCCATCATATACCTCCCAAAGTATAAAGGTGGTGACCACACTGGGAACATAAGCCAGATCAGTTTCATGATCAATGATTCTATTGTATTACAAGTCATTACCATAAAGTACAATGGGATAAAAACCTTAGCCCAAGCCCCACACTTAATAAACTCTAACACAGCGAATACCGGCTCTACGTAAGATATGATATACTGAAACTGCGAGATCAAGAGGAAAAACCTTGAGAGCCAATAAATCAGCATTGTGACGAGTGACTATCAATCCAGTCAGATCTGTTCTTATCTCAACCCCTCGTGCCCCACGTTGGGCGCCAAAAAAGAACTGTCGTGGTTTAAACCCAGTCAGGTAACTCGTTCGCTCACTTCCAGTGAGTAGTGCCGAGCTGACAACAATCGAGTGCAACTCCTACGGGTTGAGACAAGAACAGTCCAGCAACAAATCACCACCGCTACTATCAGCTAAAACAATGATAAGGGAAAATAACAAGGGAAGAGAATACGATACCACCGGCCAAGAAAGCGAGTTCCACCCGGAAGCCCCTGTCCTTCCGGGTAACTCCCAGTTACCCCCCACCCCGGGCATGACGTGCTGTGGCATGGAATACCTCCCCGGCTAGCCCGGGTCAGGTGCCCCGTCTCTGCTTCCTCACAGCTTCCCCTCCTCCCTGGCAGAGCATGAGCCTCACAGAGTCCTTGGTCAGGGTAAACATCACTTAGCAACAACCGAAAACATCGGCTTCACCAACACTGTTCTCAAACTAGAAGTCAAAACACAGCACTGCACCAGTTAACACAAAGGAAAAAACATGACTGCTACTGCTGAACCCAGGACATGTGGGCAGACCCAAATCAAAGATTACTCAAAACTTAGGTAAGGAGAAAAAAGTCTCCTATTTCAAAAAGGCTTTGGACACATATATCTTTTGTAGTGTGAAGGGACACATTGCAACTTGCTATTGTCGCTGACTCTCGTGACACTTTTCCTTATTACCAAAAGACTTTCAGCTGGCAACAGAACCTCAATTTCTTCCATTTTCTCTGCTTTGAACTGAAAACCTTTGATTTAAATTATGTCACTGGACTTGTTAAAAGTTAGTTACCATAGTAGAAGAGGTCTGAACAAGGCCTCTGGCTTTGGTGTTGTTAAGCAAAGATTCATTCATGTTTATGCACTACAGCTTGACATTCACTATGAACTTTTCAACTGGTTGATATGAAATACCATCACTTTCATGTCTTTGTTATACCAAGACCCATTAGCAGATTCCAAGCACAATCAATGTCAAGACAGAATGATAACTGCTGAATTTCACTTTTTCACATTCTTAGCTGATAGCAGGATGCATGAGAATACCTGCTTAATTAATTTCTAATAGGAATGGAACCATATTATCTCTGCTAACATAATATGCTGGGCTGCATCAAAAGAACCATGGCCAGCAGGTTGAAGGAGGTGAATCTGTCCCTCTACTCTGCTCTCATGAGACCCCACCCGCAGTCCTGCATTCAGCTCTAGGGCACCCAACTCGAGAGGAACATGGACTTGTTGGAGCGACTCCAGAGGAGGCCATAAATATTGCCAGAGGGCTGGAGCTTCTCTCCTGTGACGACAGGCTGAGAAAGCTGGTCTTGTTCAGCCTGGAGAAGAGAAAATTCAGGAAAGACTGTGTAGCAGTCTTCCAGACCTAAAAAGTGTCCACAAGAAATCCAGAGAGGGTCTTTTTATAAAGACATGAAGTGACAAGACAAGAGAGAATGGATTTAAAGTGGAACTGGGTTGATTTAGCTTAGATATTTGGAAAAGATTCCTGACTGTGAGGGTGGTCTTATGCTGGCACAGGTTGCCCAAATAAGTTGTGGCTGCCTCTCCCTGGCAGTGTTCAAGGGCATGCTGGACGGTGCTTTAACCAACCTGGTCTAGCTGAAGGTGTCCCTGCCCATGGCAGGGGGGCTGGAACTGGATAACCTTTAAGGTCCCTTTCAACTGAAACCATTCTATGACTCTATGAGTCTATGATAATAAGTAATTCTCCAAATTATACCTTATGATGCTGCAGCATCATGCTCGATTCTCATTTATGCCACTATCTCATTGCATTTTTCTGCAAAATTAGAGCTGCAGAAAGTCTTAAGTTTAATGAGCATCCTGGCTAAGGTTTTCTTGCTTAGCTAGTGCCAAATCCATCTTTTTTTTTTTTTTTTTTTTTTAATATATGACAAGGGGAATTGTGGCTTTTGTGTCCTGGTCCAAATGTCTATAACTTCCCTAATGCTTCAAGGTTAGATGTCAGTCTCTTGCCTTCTGGGGAGCCTGACTGTAGATGTTCCCAGATTTAATGCATGCAATCTATTCTAATTATCTTTTTTTAAAATTCAAATATATTTGACTCATGAGGGGGAAAAAAAATGAAAAGAAAGTTCCAAGCAAGTGTTAAGCAGCATATTAATGAAGCAAGACTAATTGCTGTGAAAAGAATAGTTATCTGGATTCCAAGATAAGTTACATGTGCTCTGCTTAATAAAACAAAAACCTTGCATATTTTAAAGTCCTTTGTCTCATCCAGCTGTTTCCAGTTTGTCTGTTATTCAGTGCTGTTAGATACTGTGTCTAAAATCCCTTGGAAGGCAGCGCGTGTCTTTTCACAAAACACTGTGTTTTCAGTTTAATACTCCTTTATTCCCTATCCTGTAACAAATAATCTTTGTGATAAGAGCATTCCCCATTTCTAAGCCCACTTATCCCTTCTTACTAATAAACATTAATAAGCAATTGAAAATTAATTGTAACAGTTTAGTCTAAAAAGCTTTGTTTGTCTTGGATGGAGCTTCTTTTATTTCTGTGAAATATGCTTTATTCACTTTTTGGAATGAAAAGAAAAAAAATGAATCTTTTTACCTGTGTTTTAAATAAATTCTACTAAACTTCCCTCTGAGAATCAGCACTCCCCATGTCATGGGGCAGGTATAATATATGGATGTTTTAATGAGAAAAGTATGTTTTGCCACCCCTGTGAACAGTGACCAAGGACCATAAAAACTTGAAAAATCATAGCTCATTTCACAGTCAGCAGGGATATCTGGATTACCTAGAAACTCATTCAGCATTGGGCAGGCTTTATCCTAGGACTGAACTGGACTTTCCAAGTAGAATGTATGCATGAGCATTTTAAATGAGAACAAGGACTCCCTTTCACTTTTTTATGAAAATTTTGTTGATCCTAGGTGCTATGAGAAAGCGAGCTACCAAATTTGAATGCAGACTCTCAAGAGCAATTTCCTACTTTGTCTGCCAGTTATTTCTTAGTATCACTTGCACACATGCTCATAGTTTGCTAAATATGTCTTCAGGAAAAAAAATTCCCGAGGTCATACTAGCAGGTCTATTGCAGTTATTTTGTCTTCCTCTGTGGCATAATCTGTCTTCTAAAGTCATCTGGTAATTTTCACATTTCCTGCTACTTTGTGGATTTAGTACATTAGGAGTGTCCTTGCTCTTTTCTGCTTCATTTCCTGTGACTTCTGTGGCTTTGATTTTGTACTAAAGGTTTTAATTTTGCAGTGGGGTATTGGAAAAAGTTTTATAGCTGGAGGAGTATGCAGGGGACTTGAGGCAGGGAGTCTGTGGACCCTTTTGATGACTGGCTGGTTACATGACTGTTTGCCTTGGCAAGGGGTGCGATACAATAACTCAGGCAGCCCCCACCAGTCCTACATTCCTGTAGAGGCTCCCAGGAGTTTCTCGTGAGTTCTTCCCAGTATGGTTTCCCCTGCTTCTGGTGCCTTCCCTACCAGCAGCCCGCTTTTCTGCCTGTAACCTGTTGATCCTGCCTGCTCTCACACCTGCTTTCTCTCCTGGACGCCAGCAAAAAAGCAAGGTTTATGAGGAGTATAAGTCTCCAGCAGATTTCCCAAGTGACACTACCTTTAAAGATCCCTCCCCAAAAAATGTCTGATGATACAAAGAAGGAAACACTGCAGGTTAATAAATCCCTGAAGTACGCTTAGGGAAAAACAGGTCATTAAATTGAGCTGCCTTCCCAGGTGGACTAGAGATGGTATAATCATGAAGATTTTACTATTATTTGGGAATTGAATGACATATTCCTGAAGTAGAGCTCCTTTGTTATAGATATGATTATGGTATTTCCTATTGCCAAATACACAAAATATTTACAAAGCTCCTGAGGTTTCAGAATATGTGAATTATGTAAGCAAAATATAGACTTTACAGCTGAATATCAAATGCAAACGAGCCACAAATATTGTATATTGCCACATAGTGTTGAGTGTACCCTATAACATGTATTCAGTATATAGTAACTGATGTCCTGTTGTGTAAGTGTTGTGAGTTCTGAAACAGGAAGTTAAGAAGAAGAATAAATGACTCATTCCCAACTGGTAAAAAGTGATGCTGGCATTTAGATTATTTATTAATAAGATGGTAGAGATAGTAAATACTATTGTGGAAGTACACACAGCAGACCACAAAAGTGCTGAAGTGATTCACTGGTGAAGGAAACTGTAAAGAACTTCATAATAATGTAACAAAAATAGGCAACTAATAAGATTAAATGGAATACAACCATGTATGGGGAAAGGAGTGTTTTAAACTCCTGGTAGGTTCTGCATTGGTCACTGGCTTTGAAAGACAATATGGGCTTCCCTGTAAGCAGCTCAGTGAAGTTGTCCATTCAAAGTACACGCTTGCAGTCATAAAAGTAAATAAGTGGTCTGTCTAGACTAAATTTGCTGCTGTGGCTGCTAGCCCATAGAGGCTGTCCAAGACCAGTGAACTGTGCAACCACAGAACTGGCTAACTGAGTTGAAGTATTATATCCCCTCCAGAAGGGCCTAAAATGATGCCTTGGTGCGTAAGGCAAGATGTGGCCAGATGTCATTAACCATGTCAAGCTTTATTGCAGTCAAGTTTCTAGTGCTGATGTGTAGGCAATTCACATATACTGATCACTATAATCTGTAGAATCCATATATGGGGAACAGATTTCCTTAAGGCAATTGCAAGATTTTTTACCAAGTGCCTTGTAAGTGCCTGCCACAGGGAAGTTCCTCTTTGAGAGGCTAGGAGCTCATAAAGGATTAGTGCCTGGACAATCTCTGTAACTGCGTCCTAAATGACTCGTAAGCAGGACTAAAAGTTCATCTTCTGCCCTAACAGTCAAAGGAAAGATGACTAAATGAAACAGCTTGATCAGAGGGGAAGCCACAAAGATTTTGCTTTTCAAGCTCTTTGTGCGTGGGAACAGGCTCTGGAAAGAGTATTCCTGCTAGGGCGTGCATGGGCAAGTTTTGCCGCTACTCACACCTTATGCTTATTAGGACTAAGGTCTTTTGTATGTGCAGTTCAGTTCTCATTTTATGAATACAGCCTGTAACAAATATCCTAAAATGGAGCTGGGGGAAAAAATGCAGAAAAACCTGATGCTTCTTTTACAAATGCAAGTGCCGGGCAGCTGCAGTAGCAGCAGCCACAGGAAGCGCAGTTTCTGCCAAAGCTTGTCACAGCCAATTTTTCCTACACCTCCAGAGGCACCATTGTGACCAGGGGACAAAGTTCCTGCCAATGTCAAGCTTCTGTGGTACTTTATTCTCCAGCATGCTAGTTGTGATTGCAGAAAAAGCTGCAGCAAAAGGATAAAAATGGGGAAAATGTAGGGTTTTTGATTCAGCTCTTCAAATTAGCCAAGCCAGCTTCACTCAAACTTAAAAAATTAAAAGGTTTTTCCCTTCAAATAACCCTCCTGGAAGCAGGTTGTATGCAGCTTTTCCTATCTGTGCTGCTTTACATTTTCTCTTGTAATCATTTTAATCATATCATGCAGAGGAGTTTTATAAAAAACAAAGAATGAACTCATTGTGAGTTTTTAGAATAGATATTTCAGGAACGCACATACATTATATACAGGGGAACTTCCTTCCCAGTGTAATTGCAGTTATATTTTTAAATAGGGGAATATATCACCCCAGAGAAAATAATAAATATATTAGTTCAAAGCAAAAGCCAATACTTAATACATATATGAAAGAAATATAAACAAAAGAAATACATCATTGTATCACCAGTTTTTCCAGTTGAATCCTTTCCAAAGTAAATGAAAAATCTTATTGAAATTGTTTCTAGGTGTCATGAGCTCACTGGGAAATTAAAGGATTTTCTTCAATACCCTGTTATAACTCAGTCATTATATCACAGTGAGGTAATTTGCTAAAACAGCTGCCTCTGATGAGCAAACCTTTCCATCTGGCAAGTAGACACAAACAAACTCATGTCAGTTTTTCTTAACAAAATATAAATCAAAATAAGCTTCTTGTCCTCTGATGGGATGGCTCTTTGAGCTGCAGGAGCCAAGATTTGTTTCTTTTTTGGTGCCTTCTACCCACAGATTTGGCCCTTGCTGCAAGAGTGTTGGTATCACGCCACCTTTGAGATGGATTACAGCATAACAGGGAATGTAAGTCTTCCACTAAGAAATCAGAAAAAATTAACAGTTGTTGGAACTTATTAGCTTTAGTGAGACAGCACTTGTGGATAGTTTTTTTCATAATAGGAGTTTTTCTTTAAAGATTTTTTTCTTTTTTAATGTGTTAAAGAAATTTCCACTGTTTCTGTGTAAAACCAAGATACTGTTACATGTACAAAACTCTAGCTATACAGACTACATTCTTCACAAAGAATCAACCAAGAAAAAGACTGACTCAGACTTTGTACTCCCAGGAGACCTCTGTAGAATCTCTAAATTAATCTCTAAAATTAACACTGAATATGACCTGGCTTTTCTCTAAACCATATAAATATTGCTATTTTTCTATGACTATCTAGACTCAGGTAGAATACCTAAATTTTATTTGTATTTTTTAAACCACACACATTTTGTCCTCTCTAAATCTTAGCAGTGTATATATTATAAATGAGTACATGTATTTCATATAAGCATTTAAATTTGTCATTAGAAATCTGAATTCATATTCAGAAAGGCATCTCAGTTTGTTAGATTTTTGTTCTTAATGGAAAATGCTGTAAAGCAAAGTTTAAAAACATGGTTTTTAAAATTAGTGTTGGGATGAATACCCCTCTCTAAGTATTTTCTCAGCCAAGAGCCTGATGTATTTTGTGTGAAGTCAGTGGAAAGTCTCTCACTGACTTCAGCAGAAGTTATATCAAGCACCAAATATGGAAAATTTGGATCCATATGTAGGTGTGGATCCAAGTATTTCACTTAGGTCCCACTTCTGTAATAAGTGGAGCCAAAATGTTAATTCTAGAAAGTCTTAAACTTTCAGGAAGTTCAGCCTGGGATTCAGATGTATCTCTGCAAACTCTTAATTCTCTGAGGATTCTACACCTATGGAAGTGGTTTTTCCACTACACAGTATTATCAATGTGCTTAAAATGTCGTCACCCCTACTACTACTAGTTGATATAACAAGGTCCCTTGACACTGCAGTGACAAAAACATAGTGCCAATAAGGCAAAAACAGATCAAAAAAAATACTTTGCGGAAAATCTGCCCTGCAATAATGTGTCACGTACCTCATTCTGTAGACTCCCTACAGAGCCTTCAGGATTTGGCCACAGTCTATGAACTCTGCCTTGCAGAGTACGTGGGATCTTAGAAATCTAATAAGTGACCATTAATAAAGTCACAGTTCTGTCTAGAATTATACAAATCCTTGTACTGTAAAATCATATCAGTACTTTGGGAGAAAGGATGTTACGATCCTGTAATATCAACATATTTAATGTTCTCCTTCACTGCTGGATATAATGTGAATTTAATAATGTACAATATGGCAAGGTGATACTCTGAATTGTCCAAAAGTACTGTTTGCCTCTTGTGTCTCTTTTACCCATATGCTGTGTATCAGTGGTAATGGGCATATACGATTGAAAGAAAATTTCTCTGTCAGTCGTCTCAGCCTTTTGCCAGCTGTAGATAAGGAGACAGTTTCTTTTGACTTCAAAAGGAAAACCACTGTCAAATACAGGAAACATGGTAATAAGATCTAATAGTTAATTATACAATGAAAGGTAAGAAAGAAGCTTTTGCCAATCAGTCTACTGCTGAGAGAGTTATGAAACATGTTTTGCAAGAATAAACCTTTCTCTCTATAAACAAACACAGCTAGAAAAGATTAAAAAGCAAATACCATGTTTACGGACATTTAATGTGCGGAGATCTAACTGTGCACCTGTTTGTTTGGTTACTTTCATTTCACCGACTTGTATTCCAGTTCCAGCTATTCTTTATTCATTCAGCTGGATATAATTTTTATACAAAGCGTATCACTATTTAGTAAACCACATTGGGAAAAGCTAAATTCAATACACATATTTTACAAAGAGCTTTTTTTGTAGACAACAGACAAGTGGGAACAAGAGAGATAGTATTGGAAAAAGTTACCTGGAACATATCCATTTTGTGAGCCTTAGAGGTGCTTATTTTAACTAATAAAATGATTTAAATAGTCCTTAGATGAAACTAGTGTTATACAAAGAACAAATGATGGCACTTGACAACATTCTGTGTTAATATTTAATGTTCTGATTTATGTTAGCTGCAATAAATGTCAATGATCACACTGTACCTTAATTTTGTTTTAAACTTTTCAAATATATCTCTGGTCACATTTAAAAGAACTAGTTTGCAGCATATTTCTTAAATATTTCAATGGCAGCAATAATATAGCTACTGCATGCATGTCTATATGTTGTTGTATACATATGGATTTTATATTTGTTACAGCAGATAGCCTAAAGCATCGAGGTTTTTGTGCAGAGAAGGTTATCATTGGACCCAGATACTGCTGAGCAAGAGAGAAAATACTGTTAGCCCTAGTATTTTTCAAAAATCTCCCTGTTTTGGGAGAGAGGTGCTGGAATATTATTCCAGGTAACTGTTAAGCTGCCCTTCTTTTCTCTAATGGGCTGGAAGATTGCTTTGGATGAACTAAATTTCAACAAAAATAATACAACCTATAGGGCTGCTGCCTGGCTAACATGTTGGACTAATTTTTTTTGTCTTGCTAGCTTTGTCAAAAGCAGGTAGGCAGTTATTTTTCATCAGACAGGTATGAAAAGGAGAAGTTTTATGTTTTTATTGCTTAGGGACATCAGAATTCCCTCCTTCATAGTTTTAAACAAGGCCTTTTCTTCTTTTTATAGTTTTATTTCTCAGTTTCACCAACACAGAAAGAGAAATAATGCACATGGATTCATACCTGCACCTTGGCTGGACCTTCCTGTCCCTTGGAGATTCGGCCATCATACTCTATCAGCTGCCATTGCCAGGAGGCGAGCCCTGAAACACCTCCATGCTCAGTTCCCCTAAAGGAGGCTGGAAAAGGATAGCCTTTTCCTTTATTCAGGTTTAAGAACTTCAGCTTTGAGCCTGTTGTTGGAATCTCTGACCTTCACTTGATTTTAACATCACTAACAGCAGGCAAGAGCCTGTTAGAAGTACAGACAGCTATGAGGGATAGTTGATTCAGAAAGAAAACCCAATTAATAATTTTCTGAAAGAAATGAATTCTGATATAATTATATTATTCTTTTTCCTGATAATATTTATGCCTGTGATAGAGATTTCTGAAAAGTACATTGGAGTTAATAGAAGAAAACACAAGATAAAATCTATGGGGAAAAGTTAAAATTCTCTGTGCAGTGGTTTAAAGTCACAACTACACAATTTTTAATTTCATTAGACTTTGTTATTTCTATTGTTGTAGTAACTTTATTTACCTTTTCTTGACATTAGAAATAGACTCAGTGCTCCTATTTTGATTTTAGATTTGAAAACACCCCCAAAGTTCAAGGAAGTTCAACTCTAAAAGTTCTGGTTTTCTCCCTTACAGAGAAAATTCACATCTGCCTTTAAGTTTTGACATACTTAGTAGTTAGGTATTGCTTTTGGCCCAGACCATTTTCTACTTACGATGTAGCTACAGGGCTTACATTTCCAGAGCTTTGCATACTTATATTATATATAAAGATACTATTTTTATGATCTATGAGTGATTGTGCAAAGGGAAGGGGGCACATCAAGTCTACATTTTATGTTTATATGGTACTTGTAAAAAATTTGGCAGCCATTGTGGAGGCATGGTTAACCTTCAGTTAAAAATGTTACTATGTGGTGTGTCCATTCTGCTTTTGAAAGCCAGGCTTACAGCATTCTTGCAAAAGAAAGTCCGCCGGAACTGCGGCTGTAAGAGTACAGCTTCCTTAGTGATGTTCAACATAGCTGGGTGGGAGCGGGCATACCACAGAATCATCAGAGCCATGAGGTGAAATGTTTTTTCTGGAAAGCCCTCATTACAGTTTTGTCAATGAGCAGAAGCCTAAGACAAGATCTCCCGGTCACTTGCCTTCCCTTCTCTCAGCAGCTCCGAGAGCAGTGATTGCCTGCTGCACCCTTCAGCCCTGACATAAGTGAACTCAGTTCAACGTAGTAAGGATACAGACATATTAGAACACTGTGTACCTTGGTGCAATTTTTTTGTGCCCGAAGGTCAACCAGTTGATTTGGGGATCAACAGTGAATATGTGGTAATTTAAAAATTAACAGCACTTTCAGCTGTGACTTCAAGACTGAAAATTACATGCACAAGGACAAATTGTATTGACTATTAAAACATTTTTAAAAGGTAGAATAATAAATAAGCCTTGCACTGCTACACAGTAACCTTAATCATAGAATCATACAACTGTTTAGGTTGGAAAAGACCTTTAATATCAAGTCCAACTGTTAACCTATCACTGCCAGGCCCACCACTAAATGATGTTGCTAAGAGCCGCATCTATGCACCTTTTAAATACCTTCAGGGATGGTGAATAAACCGTTTCCCAGGGCAGTCTGTTCCAATGCCTTTTGGTGAAGAAATTTTTCCTAATATTCAGTCTAAACCTCACCTGGTGCAGCTTGAGGCCATTTCCCCTTGTCCTATCACTTGTTACTTGGGAGAAGACACTAGCCCCCACCTTGCTCCATCCTTCTCTCAGGTAGTTGTAGAGTGATAAGGTCCCTCCTGAGCCTTCTCTTCTCCAGACTAAACCCCCCCAGTTTCCTCAGCTGTTCCTCATTAGACTTGTGCTCCCTGTCCTTCAGCTGGTTCATTGCTCTTCTCTGGATCCATTCCAGCGCCTCAATGTCTTTCTTGTAGTGAGGGGCCCAGAACTGAACACAGGATTCAAGGTGCAGCTTCACCAGTGCCAAGTACAGGGGGATGATGACTTTAAGATCATTTAGTTCCAACCCTCCTGCCATGGGTAGGGACACTTCACACTAGACCATGTTGCCCAAGACTCTGTCCAACCTGGTCTTGAACACTGCCAGGGAAAACATTTTTTATTGTCTTGCATAGTTGTAGCTAGATTAAGTTCTATTTGGGCTTTGGTCCTTCTAGTTTTCTCCCTGCATAACCTCATGACATCCTTTAGTCCTTCTGAGTTGCTTGCCTCTTCTTCCAAAGGTTATAAATTCCTTTTTTTTCCTGTGCTCTAGTCAAAGCGCCCTGTTCCCCCAGACTGGTCTTTCCCACTACCTCGTCTTTTGGCCCATGAGAATGGCTTGCTCCTCTTCCTTTAAGATTTCCTTCTTGAAGAATGCCCAGCCTTCCTGGACTCCTTTTACCTTCAGGACTGTCTCCCAAGGGACTTTGTCAATCAGGCTCCTAAACAGGCCAGTCAACCCTTCAGAAGACCAAGACAGCAGTTCTGCTGACCTCCTCCTTACTTCTCTGAGAATTGAAAAGTTATCATTTCATGATCACTGTGCCCGAGATAGCCTCCAACCATAACAGCACCCACCAAGTCTTCTCTGTTCACAAACAATAGGTCTAGTGTTGTGGTCCAGAGTGCCTTCCCTAGCTGGTTCACCAACCAGCTGCATCTTCCACATGCTTCAGGAGCCTTCTAGACTGCTTCCTCTCTGCTGTACTACAATTCCAGCAAATACCTGGTAAGTTAAAGTACCCCATGAGAACAAGGGGTAGCAACTGTGAGAGCTCTCCCAGCTGCTTATAGAATATTTTGTTTCCCTGTTCATCACAGTTGGGTCGTCTATAACTAACTCCCACCTTGTTAATTGTCAGATTCTTTTAATCAGATTCTAAAATACTAATCTTATAAAGAAATTAAAAATCACTAAATTGTAAGAGCTTTAAAAAACTAAATCTGTTGGTTGTTTTGGGATAATGAGATTTTCATAGGTAGTATGTGTCTTATTTCTGCCTCCAAATTGTCCAGGATTGTGGTTATTTTAGGATAAAACTGCACCTCCTGCTAGGTTGCACTGCTTAATGAATGTACTCTTTCTCAAAGAGCGTACTTGCCCATGAGAAACCAGCCTGTAGTCAGATCTTAGACTTGTACTACTGACAGCATTTAACATGTAGAAAAGGGGTTGTTTTCTGTTCTTGGAATTAAAAAGTTGTAGAAAGTCGATCTTTTGCTCTGCCTTATTTCCATTTGGCTGGGCATTTTCAGCTCATTGATTACCAAAGTGTAGCATTCACCATTTTGGTTTACCTGTATCTAATGCATACCTGGAAAGGACAAGAGACTGAAAACTTCAGCCTTGTTGTAGAAACTGACATTCAAATGTCAAAGTTTGTAGAGTTTTAGCCTTCAATGACTAACTCTGGGAAGGAATTAAGAGTATCATAGTTCAGTTTCTGTGGTAAGATGGTCCTTGCCACACTCTCAGAGGCTGTCAGCAAGAGTGGTGGGTAGGATGATCCTCTTGCTGCATCTGCTGGGTCTTGCACAGATGCCCATACCACAATTCATTACTGCTCTTGGTTTGCGCTGGTGACCTGGAGTCTAGGGTTGCCACAACTGTGTTATTCTTCACCCGGCCCACTAAGTGCATTAGCAAAGCCCATCTGTACATGCATGACCTTATATGTACAGTGCCAGATTTTCAGTTGATTGACTCTCATTTCCCCAAGGATTAATTTGGTACAAGATATCACCCTAGGATTTCAGGCTACCTGTGAGTCTTTGTCTGATCCTCCCTGATCTGCGTGGCTATTGAGCAGGGCAAGCATGGTGGAAAGGCAAACATAACCCTATGATTCATAACTCTCCACAACATCTTGCACTGATGTAAACCCAATGAATTTAGAGTTTTAACACTTCTGAAATGAAATGTTTTGACCTGCTGTTAGATTGGTTAAAAGCTCCTTAGAACTAACTACAATTTATAAGTATTATGTTGCAAAAGCACTGATACCATCAGTGGCACCCACTGGAATAGAAGTACACTACATCAAGCACATTTTGAAAATGTTACCACCTAAAAGCTTCTCTTTCACAGAAAAAGGATTGTACAATAGCTTATCAGTCAGAGAAGAGTGTACAGGGGAAAAAGGAAGAAATAAAAATAACAAAACCTACTCCTGTGTAGAACATTAGAAACATTGCACTAACAAAGACTTCGTATTCCACACAGAATTAGTGCTGGCAAAGGCAGCTTGCAGGGCTGTGGGTATACTCAGCTGTGCATAGCTGATTATAGAAGATGAAAGAGCCTGGCAATTTATTTCATCTCATGCTGAAGCACTGCTGACAACTAAAAGTGAGGACAGAAGTATTCATTTGTTCAACTTCTGATTTAGGAAGTAGGCGTCAAATGATGTCACAGAAAAAGTGAAGGGAAATGCTGTGGTGTAATAAAATGCCTATATTTTATTTTGCTGACTTCAAGATTTACGTTTTCAGCTGTTAGGGGGTTTTGTGGAGGGGAGAACTGATATTTGAGACGCCTACACCACCATATTGCTGGTGAAAAAGGTAGGTGGTGGTGGCCTAACTTAATACATGTAATAATATGTTATATACACATGCAAGTATGCAAATGGGGAAGCAATAGATAGATATGTACATGTTTATGTGTACATAACACCTTTTCTTCCTTTCTGTTGTACTGTGGCCTCAGAAGTTTCATAATCCATTTCAGAGCTGAAATATTTGAGCTGGGATATTTAGCTGTAGTATTAACATTTATTGAGCAATCATAATAGTGTATAATTTCTGGTAAATTGGATGACATATATTTTGCTTTTATTGCTTTTTTTCACGTATTAGAGCTTCAAGGAGAGGTGGCAGGAGCCCTTAAGTAGGGAACACATGCAAGTGCACTGGCTAAGGAACAGACAGAGTACAAAGGCACGGTTTGGAGACTCAGGTCGGACCCTGCATACCCTTCATCTTTGTGCCTGTGGCAGGCAGAACAAGAGAGAGTAGCCTTAAACTGTGGGTGGAAAAGGCACATTTCAAAGGATCAGGACAGTAAAGCATGGGAAAAGAGAGCCCAGGAGCCTCCCTCCCCTCCAACCCCTTCCATAAAGGAGGTCTTTAAGAAGGAATCAGACTAACATCTGTCAAGGCTGACAATAGTATAATTGATCCCACCTTTGGGCAGGAAGAAAAATAAATGATGTCTTGAGATTCCCATGGTTCTCTGTGTATGATGGTCATTTTCAAGAACTTCATCTTTATTTTTAACTTGTGGTTAACTAGCCACGTTATTTCCCTTCAGTATTAAAATATAGTTTACAAATAAAAGCAGCTTTACTATGTTACAAGAGTAACAAGAGTTACAAGAAAGGTCTTCTGAAACAGTGGTTATGTTGAAATCTAGTTAAAATCTGAGCATGTATTCTGGAATTATCCCAAACATTGCATGCAGTCAATAGGATCCAGCATCTCAGAAGACTGAATAATGGCCTCTCAGATTTTTCAAATTGAGGCCCCAAGGAAGTTACATCCCTCTTGATATTTTGTCACAATGATGCTTATGTTCCAGAATTATAACACGTACCTAAGCTAAATTATCTTCCTTGAAATTCCAAATTCTTGTTGCTTTATTTTTTGCTGCTACAGAGACACAGCAAAATTATTTTCCCAAAGTGTAAGCTACTTGAACATAATATTTTTTTTCACGCAATAGTATCAAGTAGTCTTCCAGGATATCTAGGTTTAAAACAGTTAAAAAAAAAAAAAAATTAAAAAGGAGAAAACCAAAAAAAACCAACCTAACCAACCAATGAAAAAAAACAAAAACCCAAATGAAACAACAAACAAAAAAACCCCAGGCAGAACTAGGATGAAAGAAAAATGATGCCAAATCACAGCTTTTGTGTACATTTGCAAGGGCAGGTGCAGCAGCAAAGTGAGTTGGGGTGACGGACGCTGTGCAATTTCGAATGGATCATATTAAGGTAGTACTCATGGGAGACTACATTAAGCTAATGGATAATTTTAACTGTTGTTGCCATTTGCTGTATTACGAAACCTCTAAAATGCCTTCCCCATATGCAATTGAGTATTTTCCTTGCTTCCAGAATACCATGTTCAACACAGTAATGCAAAAGAGAATATTTCTGACACAATTCCTTTCTCATTTACTGTCCCCTTGCAGGTTTCCCCTTACACACACAGACTTTTATACACTGTTTTTTATTATTTGCAGTGATAGTAATAATTCTTGGAACATTCTCCTGTACAACAAAAAATACAGTCAATGAGGCAGAAAGTGTTCAGGAACAGAAAGGTTAGAGCTTTCAAGAATGATACCTCACAGTGCTGTGACCTATGGAAACAAAAAAATATGTGACCTATGGAAACAAAAAATATAACGTTATCACAGCAGGCTGATAGGTAAACAGCCATTAGTCATTTAGTACTTTTAACATATAAAAATCAGTTAAATGTAATCATCCAAATATTCCCAATTGCTGCTTTGTGGATCTTCTGTACAGGATGTAGTGGTGTAGCAGGAAAAACACGGATATCTGGTTAGGAAATTTGTCACAATTGAAAATCACTTCTGCTTTGCAAAGCAAGAACATCAGACAAAATGGCTGCTTGACTTAAGTAGATGATTATCTACATGAAACAAGCTGCTTACTTTGCTCACAAAGTGAATTGCAACACTTCCTCATTTATTGTTGTCATGCCCTGTATGTCCTTCCAAAACTGAATACCTGGTCCTGTTTGCAATTGTCCTGTGAAAGCTATGCCTAGGCAAAATTAAAATCTGAGATACTGTTCTTTTTGTCTTTGCCTCCTCAGTACAGAGAGCTGGAGTCAGCCATGGCAAAATCTGAAGGAGAGGAGATTTATATAATCATAAATTCATAGAATAGTTAAGATTGGAAAGGACCTTAAGATCATCTAGTTCCAGCCCCCCTGCCATGGACAGGGATGCTGCACGCTAAACCGTGTTGCCCAAGACTGTCCAGCCTGGCCTTGAACATTGCCGGGGATAGAGCATTTATCACCTGTTTGGGCAAGCCGTTCCAGTGCCTCACCACCCTCACAGTAAAGAGCTTCTTCCTTATATCTAACTTGAACTTCTCCTTTTTAAGTTTAAACCCAATCCCCCTTGTCCTACAGCTACAGTCCCTGATGAAGATTCCCTCTCCAGCATTCCTGTAGGCTCTCTTCAGATACTGAAGCTGTGCTTCGAACTCAGCAGTAACTACCTCAATGTCGTCATATCTATAGATAGATGGATCTATATCATGTTTATTCGACTGGTTACTTCTAGGTTAATAGTTTTCTCTTCTAAATCAATATTTGACAAAATTACTTGATGAAGGAGGAGTTTCAGCACGTGAATAGTAAGAATCCTGTGAATCTAGATGACAGTAAGAACTAACAGACAGCATCCATTTAATTGACACATTTTCTTTGCATATGGTCTGTCTGATTCACATTTTGACCATAGAATATGACTGGCTTGCTTCTGTTTGCCTCAATAGCACAATACTATAAAGTATATATAATTTTAGGAAAATAACTAGCTAAAGTGTAATTTCCAGATAAGACAATATCCAATTTTAATGAATGCTGTTTCACAAAGAAATGTGTTCACGATAGTTATTTCACAGCATGTATAACAATTTTTTCAAGCAATGGTATATTGGTGGTAACTATTTTTGAAGAATCATAATAGATGCTAAAGGAAATTATTTTCCCAAGGTAATTTTGAAAACTGTTTTGGTTTTTTTTGGTTTTTGTTTTTTTCTTTTTCTCATAAATTCAAAACCAAACTGTACTTATTATATTTACCAACTGCCTTATTTGAACAGGTATAAAAATCAACTTTTCTTTTGTGGAAGCAGAAAGGTTCAGCTCAAACATCATTGTAGGTAACAACAATCTAAGTCACAATGACATTAAGTATTCATGTTTCAAAATGATTGTATCACCACTGAAACAGTGTGGTGCTGTCTGTGGCAGGGGATGGTGTCATTCATCAGAAAAACACAAAATTAAAGTGGTCAGAAAAACATTCTTTTATAGGTGATCATATTTTCTTCAGTGAGGGGCATATTTGCAGGACTGTGCTGGGAATTTCTGTTTTGAGGGTATCGAAAAAAAAAAAAGAGCTCTGCAAGCTCTTTAGCTATAGTGACCCTGGGAAAAGTTCTTGAGTCTTTAACATCTACTTGCAGCAACTAATCCCCACCTTGTGTGAAGGCGTGACAGGGAAGCACTAAGGAGTTGGTGTCCTTGCCCGCACTTCTACTGTCTAGTGTTATCAAAGAAACAAGATAACCAAGTTCATGAGTTATGGAAAAAGGCTATTTGAAAGACAACCTCCACAATTTTCCTGTTTGGAGGACAGCAGGCACCTGTGCTGTCATTGAAAAGGTCTGGATATGTACACAAGGGAAGAGAATTCAAAACAATACATGGGACAGAGGTGGTCAAATAGTGAAACAGCAACTCTATTAGCACTGATTCTTTTCAAAAGCTCAAATTCCTGCATTTGCTTCTGAAAGGTGCAGACTGATAAAGACTGAACATATTCTTTGTTGGAAATTCATATAGAAAGCAAACCTAACTCATAGAAAATGCAGCAGCCTCTCAAAAGGCATAGGAAGCATGAAAAGGAGAAATGAGTTACTCCCGACCCTACCCCCCCCCCCCTTTACAACATTGACCTTGAAAGAAAAAATGCACTGAACGAATGATGGAGTGCTATTCATATTTTAGGAATATTTCTCTGTGCAACTGTGAATGACTGAATGTGTTTATTCTGTCTCCAGCCTTAATTCCCAATCAATCCACTGTCTCTTTGACCTAATATGATACCTTCTCCTTCAACATTTATAGCCCTTTGAATTACACACTGGTGTAATGTGTATATTCTCGAAATGCAGAAGTAGGAGATGAGGGTATTTTATCAGTACATTTTGTCTGCCTGTTTAAGAACTTAATTCCATATCTGAAAAAGTGTTCTGTAAAAAACTGTTATTCAGTTTTTACATTACATACATGCTGAGGCTTCAACAGTCTTGGATTGTGAATGTACTGGAGGTCAATCCTTCAATAAATAGTGCCTAAGTAAAAAAATAGTCACCAAAAATGTTACAGTTCAGTTTTTATAAAACAACTAAGAAACATTAATTTGATTTACTGCTAGAAAAAAATCTGGTGCAAGTTAAGTTGATGGTTTGGATGCTTCAGCAAACATCTGAATACTATGTGCAGTTTTTACTTTTCCAATGAATTTCAACCCAGATACATAAATGAACATTATTTTGCTGGTACAAAAAAAAAAAAACCTAAAACAAAAATGGAGAAACAAAACCCAGGAACAGTTATTCCTTTCATAATGTTCATATTATTACTCTCTTTTTGTGATCTAGCAAATGCCAGCAAGGAATACAGGGAGTGTTTTCATGCCCAGAAGGCACGAGACTAGTTAAAAAATGTAAGACAGAGTAAACCATTTTGCTTAAGGACTGAAGACCCTGATAACTGTAGGAAAAAGATCAAAGTATTGGTCAGTTAATATGGAAAGCTGTGTGGCAGAGAAAAGTCTGTGATCTTTTAAGTAGGGAATTATTCACAGAATTTTAAAATATGAAAAGGAAAGAGTCATTGTGGGATTAATTAAGCTGTAGTCCTCCCACATGCTGTCTTGTGATGAGATTATCTCTGGCAGTATTTTTGGTGCAGAAAGCAGGCATCTTCCAGGTCTTAGCTCTTGATTTCTCCCACAGTGGAGCAAATCATGAGACAATGAGGAATAGTCTAGTATGTAGAATGCAAGATAAAGATTCAGTTTTGCAGGAAACCTTGGCCTAATTCCCAGGGTTATTATAGACTGTAGCTTTGCAGAAATAATTTAGTTATTTTATACCTCAGTTTTTTTCTCTATTTTAGTACCTATGTAAATCCCAGAAACAACAAAAGGTAAATTCTGTTAGCTGCTGGGAAGGAAACATTTCAGCTACTAAGCTTCCAGGGCTGAATAGGGTCTTTGAGAAGTAGGTAAGGATATGGAGTAGTTGGTTGAGGTGGTCAGGTTCCTGAATGATGACGGTGACAACTCTGTCTATCCTTTAACCACCTGCAAATCTCGGGTCCATTCCTACAAGTGTCCTCTAAGACCAAGATATACAACTACTCTGAAAGGCCTCTGTGTGCTAGCAAGTCCTGATACAATACTTGATACCGTTGAACTGTTACCATGTTTACAGCTCATGGAAAATAACATCCCCTCAAACAACTTCTGAGCACATTTAGGGAACAAGGTTGTCCTGTGAACCTATCCATGAGGCAGTTTGCTTTGTCTTCCTCTTCTTGAAACAGGAAAAGTTATTGGTGAAAATATGAGCTGTGCTGGCTCATCTGGGCTTGACACCCAGCAACTGTTCTTATCTAGACTTCATTAACTATATAGTTGTGGTCTTTAAACCAACAGTGTCTGGGACCTTGCCCCCTGAATACTGGTGTTTAATGACATGATGCAGTGTTTTCATTTTCAGAGACACAGCCTGTAGCTTTAGCTAAATAAGTTGAAATAACACAAGCAAGTCCAGATGATCTTAATTCTCCTGTCTTAAGTGGTAACAGCCAGAATTTGTATCTGGTGGCATTGTTAGGAACCACAGCTTTCAGGGTTCTTCACCAGCAGCCTAAGCTTCTTGTCTGATTATTTCCCAAAACTATTAGTCCTATTTCCAGTTACCAACGCTGCCATATATAGTTGCAAGAGGGGACAAAATTGCAGCACCTTCTAACTTCCTTGAGACAGAATAATGAGAATAGCTCTAAACAGGAAGCCAGAGGGAAGGAGCTCACTCAACAAATCTGTTCCTTGTTAGTATTACTGATGCATGGTAGCAGTTTCCTTGTAATAAAGCTCTGAAATGCCATTGCAGATTCCAAGTGATTCTAAACCATTTAGTAGTACTTGAAAATGAGTGCCAAATACTCAATTATTTTCTATACATTGTCCTCCATTTCACCCCAGATGGCTGTTTTACATGCTGCAATAAAGACAGGCTAAAACTGTATTAGACAGAGAAGCTGTATAAGCCTTTACATCTTCCCTTTCTTTTACTAGCATTTTAAGACATTTTTTGTGGGTGTTTGTGTGTGTGGGCTGATGTATGCTTGCTTATGTCTAACCCTTTTATAGTACTTTGTCCTCATACAAATAATCATGAAAGCACATCAAATAATAACAGCAGCGGAATTACTATTGCTGCCAAAATGTTCCCATCAAGAAGCTAGACTGTAGCTATCATTATAATAATTTTGAGATGTCGAATGTAGTTAATCCAGGTAGCTCAGCTCCTCTGAAATCTCTGAAGCTTTTCTCCTAAGAGTAAAGGGGCTTACAACTATACATAAAGATCAGTAAAGTGTACCAGGAAAAACGTCCATCTATGTCGCTGAACGCATATATACATATATATGTGTATTTGTGTGTATATCTTCAGCTCCACAACCACGAAATAGATAATTTTAAAGGTTTAAATATTTCAATGTGTCCTTTTTTTACTTTAAGGTTTTAGCTATTCCTCAGGGTGAAAATGAGGAATGTAACAAGAAAGGGACATCGGTTTTAGTCTTTCTCCTTGATCTTCACTGCTCCTCTAAATGCAGTTCTGTGCAGAAATGCTTAATTTAGTAGAGGATGTTAAGTATTCCAGGTGATATTTGTAGTTAACTGAATTGGCATAGCTAATTGTCTTCCTGTTTTACCCCTTCTTGCTACCATTTGTAAAATGGGATTATATGATTTTACTTCACAGACATGCAATGAGACTGAAAATATAATTTTTACTCCCTTTAAAGGAGGGAAATTACCTAAATGTGTCATGTGTTATGTAAGAACTGGTGTTAAATTAGCGGGTTTGTCTTTGGCCTCTGATTCCTAACATTATTTGCAGAGACAGCTGCGCTTGTTATTCTCTTCCTGAAGACTCATTTTATTTTCTTGATTTCTGCTTTGAGAAAACTTCATTCATTACTCTAAAAGGCAGTAAACTGCATTTCATTTTTTTTCTTACCTTCTGTCTCTGCTTGTTTTCCCTTGTTGGCTTCCTTTTTTGTTTTTTTAAGGTCTCCCTCCAAACCACCCGGATTCATTTCTTCAAAACTTTGTTCACGTCAGGAAATATTCCACATCTGAGGCCTATTCCAGTTCTCCAGATCTTCCTTTGACCTTCTGACAACAGTGTTGCAGGCTTGCCGCTGGCTGATTTCTCAAGTCCTCCATACTTTTTATTCCACACAGATTGGAGGTATGTGTTGAGGAAAGGAAAGCATTGTAAAATATGTCAGTGACACTTTAAAAATACCTCAGGTAGATAGCACTTATGCTAAGGCACTGGGAAAATGCAGATAAGAAAGTCTCAGAGTGCTATCTGTTCTCTATACTAAATGGTTTACAGTATTTGCATATTACTCAGCCTGCAGGTATAGGGACAATTCCTTCTACATTTTTCATACATATTTTTGCCATGCCCTTCAAGTTCAGTTTGGCCTGTTTAGTGCTTAAAACACGCAATGGGAAGAAATACATCGTAAAGAGATGAGCCTGTAATATCTTCACTTTGCTGTAATGAATGCGAGATATCTGTTGCCATCTCTTAAAAGGTGTTTTGGTGAGCCATATGTTCCACAGAATATACCACAGAGTGCTTACTGTGAAATATTTTGCTAAGGCATTAGGCAGCCATTGCAGAAATAGATGAATGGAGAGAAGTGTAAATGTAACAGCATAAGTGTATACTGTCTTTGTGAGGAGTGAAAGTGATAAGATTTGCTTGAAAAAGAGTTTGGGAATGAGCTCTGAGGCCTTGGTGCTTGACAAGCCCTGGGGCAATCAGTTGGAACGTTGAAGGACAGGAAAGGTAAACAAGCAAGCCTTGGGAGGATGGGCCAGGATGTAGTTGTGGCAGGAATCGCAGTTGTAGGCCAGAGGACGTGGGGTTTTGAGAGGGTCTGCAACATTGTGATTGGACTATTTACCTGGAGAGTTTTACAGGGGCCAATGAGATTGAACGTTGTATGTATGTGCAGGTTGGGAAAGTACAGAAGAAGGGGATAAAAAGGGCTTGGTGATGATGAACGAGGATTTGAGTCTCTGCATCAACTTGAGTCCCTGTTGTGAAGTGCCACACTGTCTCATCCTTAATTTTTATTTTGTCAACAGTACTACCAGTTTATAAAAGGTATTTTAGTTACAAATATGCATTATAATTCCATAATTCTAGTGAAACTGAACTTCTTCAGAAAATGTAAATGATTGATTTGCTGGACTCACAAAGGTATGTAACTTGGTTGTTCCCAGGGTCGTGGCCATAATTCTAAAATTACAGTAAAAACAAAATAACAAAGGTGTTGGGAGGTAAATAATTTTGTTCTGCATCCACGTTGTTTTACTACTGTGTTTGTAGCATCTAGTCATGTACATCTAAAATAGCAAAATGAGAAAACCAAGACCCAAGCTTTTTCCTGTTTCGACTCTGAAATACTTACTCAGCTGAGTGACACTCATCCCTATGGTCCAGTAAGTGACCAGGAAACCTGACTTGCAACAGGGTTTGCAAGATCATATTCTTATGTTGCCATAAAATGCACTTGTTATTTTGATTTCACTTTTGTTCATTGAGCACAGTGAGAGTTTGCACTAGTCATCTTCTAGAATCTAATATCATACACTCAAGCTAGGAGCCTAATTGACCTTAAATAGCAACTTATTTTGGAAAGAGAAAAGACTGAGGCACATTCAGACAGTGATGCAGAGCTGCATGGTGCTGGTTATCCCTTTGGAGGTCACCAGCCCTCTGCAGTCACATTACAGGAGGCCCAGAGTGACTGAGGTTCCTGGCTTTGATGTCTCAGACAGGTGCTTAAGGTTGGGTTATATGAATCCTCTCTTTCTGTCTGCTTTTGCTTTTCCTGAAAGCTTTAGGCATCCTATTGTTCTTTTGAATAGAAGTAAAAAGACTTCTTCCTCTCTCTCCTCTATCCAGCCCATAAGCAGAGTTTAAGATACACCTTGATTTTCATGACCTATTTTCTTCTGCAATTCAAATTAGTCTTTTTTTTAAACCTCAGCATTTTCAGATACTGCCTCTGAAATGACAGTGTTTCTTTTTTTGAAATCTTATTAGAAATGATTTGAAATACTCTGTTTACAAAAGCTTTCATCTTATCCAGTAAAACAAATGAATTGACTTACCAGATTTCAGAATACTTGTAAGGTGAGCTTTACAGATCCAATTAAATGTTAAAAGCTGTTTGCAGGAACAGTGTGCCTGTCTTCAGACATTCAGCTCACAGTGTGCTTTTCCTAGATCTTCAGATTTGTGAGATGCACCAATAAAATATAGAAAAAGGAATATACTCATTTGAAATAAGTCAGTCTAAGGGTGAAATCCTGACACTGGTCATTTTAACTCTCTGGTGTTCCCAATAAAGTTCAGGGAGGTTGAGAATGTAATACAGGAAAAAACAGACTGGAGTACAGAAAAGATTTAAGTAATGAACTGTACAGTCATGACCCTTATATATAATAAAAACAATTTCTGGGCAAAATTAAGACTGCTGTTAGACGTACATGTACAGATTGACTGCAGATGTATATAGCAGTGTAATTTTTGTCCACTGACTTTTCTACTGCTTGATTAAAAGACTAGACATTTTTCCTTGAGATTCACTCCTCTGCCTAATGTGCTGTAATTGCAACAGAGTGCTTGGTACAGCAGCAATGAGCACTATTCTGTAATAAATCTAGGTCACTGCAGAGTTCATCATGTAGTCCATGCCAACAGGAGATACAGCACTGGTTAGTCCAGCTCTATCTTTTAGCTGTAGTGTTAACTAATTCTCCTGTCTAATGACGTTAATAGAGTTAAATGTAGGCAAATTGTGCAAGTCCAAAAGTCTCTTCCTTCCTATGTATGTAATATTTCAGCAAGAGTAACAGCATTATAACAGAAATGTGAACCAGAAGAATTTTTAGCCAAGGAAAAGACATTCACATTTTACCTTGGAGTATTCCATTCCTATTACCATATAATCCCTCAGATCGATATTTTTTAATTCTTTTGTTTTTACAAACCCCTACGCTTATTTCTCTAGTGAAAAGCAGATGGAAATAGTGCAAGACTTTCAGAAGCATTGATTGCAATTGCTAAGTATTTGGAATGAGTTTGGGGAGCACTTTGCTGCATGATTTCTTTTCCTTTCTGCTTATTTATTTGACCTTGTGCTGAGAATATTTTATTCATTGAGCTTGTTTGAAAATTGGCCATTCATATTAAATCCTAGCTGCAGGCTATTTGTAAGTTTTTTCACTTCAAGATTTTTTTAAGTTTTATTGTTTCACCATCTTCATACACTGTTCTCATGCTGCAGTAGGAGTACCAGTAGGATTGAAATACTGTACCCTCGCTTGCATAAAACTGCACAACTAACATTTTCTTCATTTAGTTAGGTATTTTAATCTTTTACTGTGGCTGATAATGTTGCTTGTTGATTACCATATCTCCCATGAAAAGACAGAGAGAAAAGCTCAAGGAGTTGAAGCATAAACATAAAGCAGTGGGATATGAAAAAAAAAAAAAAGCAATAGGGTGGGGATATGGTTTAAGTTTAACATATAATTAGAAGTGGGAAACAATGAACTGAAGTGGACTACAGAAGGTGGACACTTGGGTATTTTTTAGCTTTGAAGATCTTAGTTTTAAGAATCTCAAATAATTTTGAAGAATTTAATAATAGTAGGTAGTGCCACATAAACCTCTTGTAGCTATGAATGTCAAGAAAAATGGCAAAAAAGGGCATTTTAAAAGAATATGGACTGCAGAAAGATAGGAGTAAATTGCCTAACAAAAGCATCAGGTTGCATCTATCCTAGTTATTTGGTTTGTGGCAAATCTGAAGTATTGAACCTGCATTATTAGGATGCATGTTTTGAAGGAAATCTAAGGAAGCTAAAAGCTTACCTATAACCAATAGGTTCTTGAGCATTCCTGAGTTCATCTATTATTTCCTTGTAAAATTTTTCCCATGTGAGTTCCTAAGATGGAGCTTTTTTTTTGGTCCATAAACTTGATTTCTGTTAGAATCTTTTCAAAGACACCTCAAAGATGAAGTCTAAACTGTTGTGCGGTATTAGATGACCGATGGCCCACTTAACTAGATTTTCTCTGCAGATTTCCCTAATTATTCTTCAGTTTCCAGATTATTTATTTTTGGTTTATAGCAGAGCACTTCTGAAACATATAGACCCAAATATTCATGACATATAAACTATCTTTAGTGAAGTCAGTGAAGCTGCACAAATTTGTGTCACCTAATAAGCTAATGCACATTTTATACAGCTCTTGCTTATGGAAAAGGTTAATGTTTTTAAGGCCTTCATTTGATGGTCTATGAAGTAGTGTTTATTACAAGGTATGTGTGTGTCCTGGCTTTAGCAGTAGCAGTCATTTTTTCTCCTTCTTAGTAGCCGGTGCAGCGCTGTGTTTTGACTTTCAGCCTGGGAACAGTGCTGGTAACACTGATGTTTTTAGTTGCTACTCGGTAATGTTTACTCTGACCAAGGACTTTGTGAGTCTCATGCTCTGCCAGGGAGGAGGGGAAGTCAGGAGGAAGGAGAGACAGGACATCTGACCCAAGGTAGCCAAAGAGGTATTCCATACCACAGCACGTCATGCCCAGGATGTAACTGAGAGTTACCCGGAAGGGCTAGAGGACTGGGGGGTTGGAGGAGGTATGGGTTGGTGCTTGGTCAGGCTGGGGGCGCGAGTTATCGGTCGGCAAGTGGTGAGGTGTTGTATTCTCTTTCCTTGTTATTTCCTTTATCATTATTATTATTGGTGGTAGCAGTAGTGATTTGTGTTATACCTTAGTTACTAAACTGTTCTTATCTCAACCTGTGGGAGTTGAATTCTTTTTCATTCTTCTCTCTGTCCCTCCGGGAGTAGGGGGAGGGAAAGAAGGGGGGCAGTGAGTGAACGAGCTGCCTGACTGGTTTTAAAACACAACAGTGTGGAAAAATACACTTTTGAGAGAGAAATTATGAAAGAAATTACAGTTTTGTTTATACCTTATAGAAATTATTTACATGGCGAAGAAAAGAGCGACAAAGGAGAATTTCAAATATGTTCCAAAATTCCACATTTTCAGACCCTTTCACCAAATACAAGTCTGACCTAAATCTGCAGCTATATGACACAGTTCACTCCTTTTTAAAACAATACTGTACTGCTTATGGCTCCTGAGTTTGATTCCAGTTCTGTAGTGTGTCAATAACTTTGAGAGAAGTTGGTGAAAGGTACTAAGATCTTGCTGAGACAGACTCAGATCACAGGCTTTCCATGTCAAGTCACTTTTGTTTTCCACTTTTAAGAGTACAGAGGAACTGCTTTAATATGGCTTTTCCATCCTTACCTTTTATTCTTCCCTTATTTTTCTACAACATTTATGATCTTTTTTTCAGGACTGATTTTCCATGCACTCCAGCTGTGCTTACAGTTCTGTTCTTAAATTCCCTTTTTCCAGCTGTGTCTGCTGTCAATTTATTCCTGTTTTTACTCATTAATTTTCCCCAAGTAAGGATATTGTTACAGACCTCAAGATTTGTCTTTAGATAAACCTGTCTCCAGCAGTTGTGACCATACATTCTTGTTTTTATTCTCAGATTAAAAAGCAAAACTGAACTTCCTTTTTTCCTCTGTAGCTTTATTGCTAAATTTTCATTATTTTCTTGAGTGCGTTTGATCTGCTGGAATTTATTTTTCACATCAGGCCAGCAGCCCTAATGTCAGAAGACAAGGCCCTGTTATCATCTGCAGGTTTCTAATACTGCCAATTTGAATTTTTAAGAAACTTGCAAGACAATCATCAATACAGTCTGGGAATCAAGATCTTAAAATAGACATAGTTTTAGGATAGCCATTCAGTATAGTTTTATAGGGATACAGATTTTTTTAGGGAAAGTTTTACTTTCTGATGCAAGGCAGTCAACAACTCCTAAATTGGAGACAGACTCATATATAATGAAGTCTTCATAAGGTCCTTCTACCAGAATATAGAAGATTAATGTCAAACTTTGAATTTTAATGTCCCAGTTCCTTATCCACTGTCATGATAAAATGAAAAGAGATAACTGTTGGGTAAATAGCACCGAAAGAAGAGTATGTTTCTGACACCTGCACTGAAAAAAAGTATTTGATGCTTTATAGTTGATGGAAGTTATGATGTTATGAACAAAGGAAGAAAAGTTTCACTTAAGACAGGCGGCATTGCAGAAAATCATTTGGGTATCTCGTGGCATTTTAGAATTTTTGCATACTTAAGCCTTTTTGATAAATTTAAAAGAGATTCAAGCCTTTTAAAACAATGAACAAAAGTTGTCTTACAATATTCTTCTGCATCATAGTGGAAAGTTTCCAAAGTCTTTCCGTATTAAATATCTGAGGTATTTCTGGACATCTGAGAGGAATTTACTACCTGGAGACAGCCTGTTGTTTTTCTGTTTAGAAAACTTGAAGATGGCCAGAATCCACCTTTCCAAATTAGCTATCTAAAGGATAAGAAGGTTATATAAAGGTTCTCACCAAACTGTGGGAAATGGGGAAAAAAACAAATATTTGATGACCAAGTGTTTCTTACAAACATGCAGAGGTTTCAAGATTTTTATACATGCTAGGATCAACTAGATAGCTGAGGTGCAAGGTAATAGTTTTATTTGACCTATTATTTTCAGGGTTTTTTTCCCAACATAGTGTGACCACTGTTGAAATAAAAATGTTCATCAATACTGAACGGAGTGCCTAGGTTACTAAACACTTACTTTATACTCACTATAAGATTAATTTAGATTTTCAGAGAGTACCAAATCTAAATGGATAGCGAATGTCAACACACCGTCATATAACACCTTGTTGTTTTAAAATATAATTTGCATAAATAACTGAAATAAAAAAGAAAATTTGTTTTCTGTTAGCATATTCTGAATGTATCTTTTGCACTTTCAGCTGGGTGCATCACACCATACATAGTAAATACTGGAAGCTGTCGTGTAGGAAATAGTCTGATCATCACTAGGAACTGACAGAAAATTCATTGCTTAACCTGATTTTACAATAATGTTGAGCTTGTTAAATATGTGTATCCATAAGGTGGTACAAGAATTTGTCTATTCTACCATTTCTCACAGTGCTTTCATCAACATACGCTTTTTCTCTGAGTATTTAATCACTTTCTCTTTTGTCCCGTCTACCATTCTGAGCAACCAACACATGCTTAGGGTTAGAACCTGAAGCTTAGTACCAATTTAGAAGACAAAGAACAAGTGGATCTGAAGTTTGTATCTGTTAGGCAAGAAATGCAGGGACTGTTAGTAACAGAAGTGGATGTCTCTCTCACATCCCTTGTAGGAACAGAAAATAATTTGTTACCTGTACACTGCAAACAGATAGACTTGATCTCTGAGATCAGTCAGTAAAAGCTTCTACTTATCTACAAATCCTGGGTTCAAACCCCATTGCCAAATAATTGTTCATATTTTTTGTGACAAATGGTGACACATTTTTTGAGTACCTTTCTCTCTCTCTCTCTCCTACTTGCATGATTACCAACCAGGCTAAACATTTCCTGCAGGCACGAAAAGAATCTACCTTCAATATTTTGATGATCCATTAATGCAGGTCCTATCTGATTGAGTTTTCTGCTTGTTCACTTGGTATGTAATAATACTCTGTGACCTTGAAATATGAGCATTAAAGGCAGGATACCTTATCTTGCTGCATGTCACTGTCACCAAATAAAGCTTCTATTATGGGTGCTTTGAAGTGAGCTGGTGGTGAAAAGAGAACCTCTGCTGTTAAGCCTACCTTAACACAAAGCCTGTGTTACTTATTTATGACGTTACATGAATCATCTGCACTTTCTGTAATAAACCCAGAGCTGTGTGTCTTGCATTTCAGCTGACATTTTGCTGTCATTTGCCAGGTTAAATAACTACTGTGCAATCACTCCAAGCTGATGCATAGTCATTGTTTTGCACAAAATAGATATTTAACTCAGCCAAAAGACCTTTTTGAAGAATAAAATTTGACAAAGTACATTTTTGAAATTAAGTAGGTTTGCACCAAAATTCATTTTTTGAGATAGCTAAAAGGATGTCTGCAGAGAACTTGACAAACTGTTTTACTGCTGTGCACAAAGTAAAAACCTAAAAATAGTTATGAACAAAAAGGATTTTTTTCAGGATTCCAAAAGCTTTCAGGATTCTAAAAAGCTTTTATTTGGGATTATATATTCTTAGCCTCACCTGATAAAATGTTTGAAAGCTGTGTCTTTGTTAAGACAAAGAGCTGGCATCTACACAATTTTGAATGTGTTAAAAAGGAGCTAATAAAATTACATTTTTCCTCTAACTTGCATTTTTTTATTCCCAGAGATTTGATTTTATCACAAGGCAAATTCTTGATAAACCTACTGTATTTCATGATTTGTTTAGCTTGCTTGATCATGCCCTAAAATGATAGACTCACCAGGTATGTTGTGCATAGAGTAAGAGAACATCCCTGTCTCTCTAACTGCAAGAGGCAGAAAATTGAGCACAATTCAAGGATAAGAAGTTTTGCCTGCAGTTTTTTAGCTTCTGAGAAAATTTGCTGATAGGTTTGCTTGGCTACATATACTCGTACTTGAGAAAAAAAAATAGTGCAAGCTGTACAAAAATGGACTGGAACTGCTGACAAGCACAGCTGACAAGCTATTGTTAAAGATCTAGAGACTGCTGGTTAATAATTTATGAGCTTCTTATGCAGTACTCTGTGTGACTTTCATTTTTGTGTTCATGGAGCATATCAAATGCAAGGTGTTACTTGTAGGTCTGGACAGACCTTTTCCCTTTTTCTCTCTTCCAATAATTTCTTGAATACCTGCTATGTTATGCAAATTTAGGAGGGTGGGGGTGAGAAAACCAAACAATTCTAGCCTAAGAAAATGCCATCATGGCATTCATCATCAATTTGTGACATTTGCTGATCTTTTATTAAACTTCTATTTCATGAAAGCATGCCCAGACTAATTGTATTTTCATAAACTGTTGTTTTCTCCTATTAAATAATTTCATAGCGTTTGCTGTACAGGAATTTCAACATGGTTAATAAACTAATGACTAAAGCTTTAAACCCATCCTGATGGGTCTCTTCCCTGTTCCCAACTTAGTCTGAGACATAGTTTTTAATGTCCAGTCTCCCGGCATCCTATCCAGTTGAAACCGACTGTGAATGGTGTGAATGGTGTTGGACAGAGTCAGCATTCCTTAAGTCTAGTTTCCAGCCCACAGCCACCCCCTCCCCCCCCCCCCAACATCTTGCCTTTTGCTACATAGATTTCTAATCTTTTTTCCTCCAGTCTGCAGCCTTCAGTAAATGCAAATTTGCAAAGGAGGATCAAGTAGTGCCTTAGCCTGACATCCCATTCATTTTCACCTCCCTGCACTGATGTTTTCTGTTATTCAGTTACAGTGTTACAGTTCGCTGAAGTCACATCCTCTTGCAGAAAGCCACAATCAGTAGGTTTTTACAGCAGCATTAAGCAGTGGAGTGTCTGGAGTTAGGTCACCTTAGCAAGGGAGAGGCAGAAACAGGACTGCATAGTGAACATGCAATGCATACAAAATTTAAGGGATGATCTGCTGCTTCTTCCACTGCTCTCTCACAGGAGGTGTGACTCAGAGGACTGACATGCTGTGGGTGAAGCACCTCAAGCACATTAGTTCAAGCTGCAGGAAGGCTGTGCACATTTCAGCTCTCTGTCGTTGGTGCCTCGTGCCCATCACTGCCTCCTGCAGTTTTATCTCTTCCTTCAGGACTTGCCAGAGGCCTGGTTTTTACTTTAAAATCATATTCCTAGAGGCATTTCTATGAAAAGGTACACATTGGGCCCTTCCCGATAGAGGGGAGGGCCCAATGAAAGATGAGTTTTACAGCATATCTTCTGACCCTAGGATTTAAATGTAAATCTCAAGATACTAATACCTTGGGAACAGATTATGGATGTAAACATCAATCTGTGGTGGAAATGTTAGTCATTTGTTAGTCATATGGAAAAGAAACTTGAGGCAAACAACCCTATGTGCTTGCTATCTCGTAAAAAATAATTGGTTCATTAATCTTAGCTATATTAACTTAGTTTTATTATGAAGGTCAGATACAAGAAGATCGTTTTGAGTTCTCATAAAGCAACAAAGCTCTCCATATATTTACCAGAGTTTCTTTATTCCTAAAACCAAGATATCAATAACACCTTTAAGTAATTAATTAGGGAGAATAGCCAGGAATATAGTAGGATACACAGAGTAAACAAAGAGACCACATAGCTGCAGAAGAAGTGAATGCTACCAGTACACTCCTTGTGTACAACTTCAATATTAGTTTCCTTTGAAAATAAAGCTCTAAAAGAGCTCTCATAATCTGAGAGCAATATTACCAGATCAATTTATAAATACAGAATTATCTTTATCTATAGAGATACAAATGTGGAAAGAAAGTCAACCAAAATCGCAGACAAATTTTGAATAAATTTTGACCATTTTATTGGTATTTGGCCAGTTATCTCACACTCCTCCTCCCCATACACACCCTGTTGGATTTGATGGACAAGACACAATACACAATTTTCCTGTGTTCCTAAATTCTTTTCCATTATGTGTTTTCCAGAATTGTGGTTTTGTGGATATCTGTGATTTATAAAAATATGAAAAAAACAATCAGTATTTGTTCTTCCTTTTTCTTAGAATTTGTTCTTCCTTGTCTTACAGATATTATCTTCGACTACAGGTTAACCACTAAGCAAGAGTGCACTTGAGGAAATGAAGAACATTAAAATGCATCTCCAAATGTATTAACTCTTTATCAAAATTCACACAATGTACAGACATTGACTACAAAATAGCTCACAAAATAGCAAGTTAAAGAACTTGTAAGAAGCGAGTGATATAACTACTCAGAGAAAAAGAGTAGGCAGGGAGCACTGAATTTTATTGATGTAATAATTTCATTTCCCATTTATAAAAGTTTAATTTTAGGCAGTTGTTTACAGACATTGCACTTCAGTTTAAGTCCATGGTACAGCGTATTTGGTTGTAAGGTTGTACGTTTTCTTCCTGTGCTCTTTCTAACCACATGATTTTAGATAATCTGGATATTTTAATAACCATTTTTTGCCTTCATAAGCAATCTGTCAATTCTCTAAAAAGTAATTGCCTAGGACAGATAATTCCTTGCCTTTTGGGGCTTATTGAATTAAAGTAAAAAACTTACTCTCATTGCACATACACTTATGTAACATTGCATGTTATTTCAAGACTATTTTCACATGCTCCTATCAAAATTTCTGATCAGATGAAACCTGATGTTTCAGACATCTATCACATGCAGTTTCAGAAATCCCAGTTCATTTGGACCTTTATTCCAACACATTCAGCACATTCGTGAACTTAGTTCTCCTTTTCTTACAACAGCAACTTAAACCATATACCTAGAGGTTAGGGTGAACCCTTCTGTCTTCCACTCACTTTGAATAGCAGAGGTCAGTAGACACAACCAGATGTGATCATTCAGGAAAAGAAAGAAAGGGAAAACACAGAACAGAAAGGTGTACTTAAGTCATGAAACAGTACCTGTTTAAGTGTGACTGTGACTGTATTTTTCTGCATTGAGTTGCCATTGTACAGAAAGTGCCATGGAGCTGCGAAAATTCAACTACCAACAGGTGACTGACACCTGAAAAATGTTAATTGCGTCTAGTGGTTTTGTGAACTATATGTGGCCAAAGGAGATGTATACCTGAATTGCACAATGTCTTGTCACTACATGTTCTTGTAAAAAGTACTTCTCCAGATTTCTTGTAGGCCCCCTTTAGGTATTGTAAGACTGTTATAAAGTCCCCCTGAAGCCTTCTCTTCCCCAGGGGTAACAAGACCAACTCTCTCAGCAGAGGTGCTCCAGATCTCTGATCATCTTTGTGACCCTCCCTCCCTGATGGTGGGAGCCCCAGAGATGAATGCAGAACTGCAGGTAGGGTCTCATGAGGGTGGAACAGGGGCAGGATCTCCCCCTTGACCTCCTTTTGATGCAGCCCAGCACACAGTTGGTTTCTGAGCTGTGGCACACTATCAGCTCATGTTGAGTTTCTCATCAGCCAGCACCTTCAGGTCCTCCTCAGGACTGCTCTCAATCCAGTCTCGACCCAGCCTGTATTTGTGCCTGGGATTGCCCCAACCCAGGTGCAGGACCTTGCACTTGGCCCTGTTGAACTTCATGAGGCTGTCATTGGCCCAGCTCTTAAGCATGCTGACTTCACCACACAGCTTAGTGTGCTTGGCAAACTATCTATGTCACTGACAAAGACGCTGAACAACACTGTCCCAGCCCCAACCCCTGGTCTCCACTTAAATACTGAGCTGTTGAACACAACTCTGTGCTGTTTGTTGTTCAGTCAGTGGATGCTGTCCTCTTTACCTTTTTCTTCTTAAGCCAAACAGATATCTTCTCACACACTTGTCCTTGGTAAATCTATAGGACCTGTTTAACTATTGTAAGGGATTTTTCCCCTTATCCATAGTAACAGAGGCCTAGGAGAGTTCAAAAGTGACTTTAAAGCTATGTTTCCTTCCTCTTAACAAGTAGGTGACAATTTCTGAAGTATGAATTTTCTTTCAAGTTAAGAATCTGGAATGCTGCCATCTGTTATCTGCAGGTAATTATGTCTGCTCTTCTTTTAATCTCAAATATTATATTATCTCATTTATATATATATAGGGTGAAATGCAGGTTATGTTCCTGCCCAGCTGCTTTGAAATTAGATAGATATTATATCACAATATTTCTGTGCAGTTATGGATTTTTTAAACAGAATATTATTACTGAAAAGAGGTTGAGCATTGCTTATGGATGTGTGTTGGAAGTCCAGGGAATGCAAAAGGTATCTGCTTTCTCACCACAACCAGAGGGTCTGTCAAAGTATAAAAAAGAAGAGACTTCCATTTCCTCCCGCTGTCCATTTTTCCTGGTTTTCTTACTGTCGGATAAGACATTGCAAATTAGCCTATCCTTTATCTGGATGTGAGTCTTAAATGCAATTTGGGAGGTATGTTTACAATAGTGCAATGTCTGTGTTATTGCACTCCAGATTAAGTCTTCTACTCCTGTGTGTGCCAGGGGACCATGTGTTCTGAATAATCATGACAACACAAAATTAATCCCATTTCTATAGCTTTACTCAGTTTTTACAATTTAATATTCTAAAATGACAAATGTACTGTCACCTGGAACAAGTGCTCTCTTTAAAAAAAAATGTTAGTGCAAAATGTCCTATTGGGAGTGATAAGATTTATAGCCTTCACGTTACATGTTTCTTAACTTAGAGTTGTGGTTTTGCCATGCAGTCAGTATAATGAGGGTCTTTTTTTGTGGAATTTTAGCGGGGCTCTGTGAGTGTTGCAGTCAATGATTCTTATTAAACTATTAGATTAACTTGGAATAAAATAAGAGTATAAGATAATTACAGAAGTAAAAATTCACAAAAAGGAATATCTGATGTTGTATGGCCTCATTTTTTCCACAACTAGCAAAACTAGCTTCAGCTTTCAAATAAGTGCTTTAATTTAAAATTATTTCTGCATATTTTGCCATTCTAATTAGGCAGTTCTCCACAATTGCTGCCTTGCAACAGTTTCTAATCTTTCAGACATGACTGAAAACATGTTTTCAAAAATTATGTCTCATATAGATAACTACAGAGATATAGTTACATGTTACAGGGATGCAACTGCATTAAAAAATTTCCATCACAGGTCTTTGAGGTTTTCTTCCCTTACACTTCATATACAGATGCATCTTGTGCACCCTTCTGTTGAGTGTGCATTGGCTGAGACCATGTCGTGGTTTAAACCCAGGCGGTAACCCAGAACCACACAGCCGCTCACTCACTCCCCAACCCCCTTCCTCCCCCAGTTCCCGCAGGGATGGGGAAGAGAATCAAAAGCATGTAACTCCCACGGGCTGAGATAAGAACAGTCCAGTAACTAAGGTATAACACAAACCACTACTGCTACCATCAATAATAACAATGATAAGGGAAATAACAAGGGAAGAGAATACAACTGCTCACCACCTGCTGACCGATACCCAGCCCGACCCGAGCAGTGTATCCAGCCCTTCCAGGTAACTGCCCCCAGTTTATATACTGGGCATGATGTGCTGTGGTGTGGACTACCTCTTTGGGTAGTTCGGGTCAGGTGTCCTGTCTCTGCTTCCTCCTGGCTTCCCCTTCTCCCTGGCAGAAAATCCTTGGTCAGAGTAAACATCACTTAGCAACAACTAAAAACATTGGTGTTATCAGCATCGTTCCCAGGCTGAAAGTCAAAACCACAGCACTGCACCAGCTACTAAGAAGGAGAAAAATGACTGCTACTGCTGAACCCAGGACAGACCACTATAAAACAAAGCAGGAAAATGGGTAATATATTACTTGTAGGCATCATTCCCTAGATAATATACGGCAAATATTTTGTATGTAAAGGAAAATTAGCATCTCGTCTTTCTGTTAGTTCTGTTAAAGGGCAACAGTAAAATGCATTTCTGACAGTGTCATTTCACAGCATGTATTCACTAGAAAATTATGTTTTATTAGCACATGTTCCTTCAGTCTGTGACACTATCAAAGTGTTGATCACATAGCTACTGTCAGTTTAACTTTTGTGGCATTCATTGTGATCTAAAAGCCACTTTTTTGTCTTTCTGTTTGTGGAGAATTGAACAAATAAATTTTTTTCTTCACTCATCATTAATGGCTTGCAGTGTGATGCACAATTTACTAGCTTGTTTTGGGGCTGTTCATGTATTGCTATTAAGTTATCCAAGGGACAGAGCACTCAAAGGTATCTCGACTTCTGTTACTATTAATCATCATGGGATACAAATAATAGCTGTTAGCATTTCTTAAAATTAAGTTAAACCACTCTGGTTCTGTTAGAGGATTTTGAAACTTTTCTCAAATGCTGTGATAACATCAGTTCCTTCAACAGATTCTGCCTGTTCAAAGTTTCTTTTCTGCTTCAAATAGGGGTGATGTTCCTTCTTTCCTGTCACAACACAAAGGTGTGTTTTGAGAGATGAAGTGGGTATAATAATACACTTATTCATTATTGTGAATAGCAAAACCTTTATGTAGGTTCAGAGACATGGCTGGAAATGTGAGTAAGAGACATCTTGTTTTATTTACAGCGACATGTAGACAGCAGCCAGCCAGCCAACTTGTTTATTTCTGTTCATATGTATTACTGCATACCACAGCACTGCAGTTGATTTCTATACCTCTCTGCATTTTGTGTAACACAAGTTCTGGATACAGCAAGTGAGTGATTAATATTATGGGATGACATTTTTTTGATGACTTTTATTATTTAAAGGTTCTGTGATAAGCACTGAATGTTAAGATGGTAGAATTCCCTGTCTCCTGTCCTTGCCTCCTGCTTGTATCCAAACCTCCTCTAACAAAAATTTTGCAGTAAGTTGCATATGGCACCGCCTTGACTTTACTTTTTTTATTCCCACTGCAATCTGCAATTTTTCCTCTGTTTAAAGACTTTTTTCCATCTCTTGTGATGATGTTAAAACAAAAAGAAAACATGCACGATAATATATGGCCATTGGTGCCTTGCCTGATTGTCCTGTGGTGTTGATGATACAACCATAACATTTTCCCCTGCTGTGCAAAGTGCTGTTAACCTGCCAACCTACAGAATTAATAATATTTCTTGCTCTCCCTGCTTTCTACTTCCACCAGTTAAACACTTTCTCCTCCTTAAGCAAGGAAAGAACACAAAAGGCAGAATTATTTAATTAAGTGAATTTTTATACCTATTTTTAAATGATTCATATTGATGCAGACGGCTAGTTTTGAATGCTTTGCCTTTGCCTTCCTCTTAGTACTGCAGAGTAGCTCGCCCACTTATTCACTATGAGCATTTCCCATACCCATAGCTTGTCCACCGCTCAGCTATTTCTGCATCTTATGTGTGCTGTTCTGTTTTTCTCATGGTTTTTAATCAGTGTGTCCTTAAGTAAAAGACAGTATTTACATCTTGCATTGTAACTAACTGAAATACAGATTTAAAAGCTGAAATAGCTATTCTGCTGGGGAACATGCATGAGCAGGTGCAACCTTAAAGAGAAGTCAGTGTGCCAAGCCCACCCATTATTGGTGTGCTGGGTTCAGCAGTAGCAGTCATGTTTTATTTCCTTTGTGGTAGCTGGTGCAGTGCTGTGTTTTGACTTCCAGCCTGAGAACAGTGCTGGTGAAGACGATGTTTTCAGT